>NW_011967178.1:320785-341153 GCF_000949405.1 Vollenhovia emeryi | reverse complement strand
ATTTTGTTTGTCAACAGTGTCCTCGTAACGTCTTCGTACCTCATGCGCCCGCAACAGTGTACTGACAAAGTATTAATAGTGGACAATCACTTTCGCGCGACGTATCTCAGCTGCGGCAACCGGCAATTACGCATCTCACCAAGTTAAACGCGCATTCTTTCAGGCTTTCTTTTTTGCGCAAGGTGCATTCGTTACGTGACCAGATGTATGATTAATTAAAGAGCATGCAAAGTGTGACAGACCATGATTAAGCCTGGATGAATGCCACCCAGAAAATCTCTCATTGTCCTCGAACCGTATGAAACCCATCAGCAATACCTTTAAGATGTTATTCCACATAATTTTGGTTTATCATTAAGATTGTTTATAATCACAACTAAAACCGATAGCAATGCGTCAATATTTGAAAGTTTAAAAATAAATATCTTTAGAGTTAAATCGGGATCATTGTGGTACAAATCAAATAGGAAACGAGAATGCCTTTTAAGTCCGAGCAAGATGTAGGCAGCCCAATAACTTTAATCTAATATGTCAATTCATACACCGTTTTTCCAATAAACAATTAAGTTTTCGTTTAAGGAAGACATAATTGAGAAATAATCTAATATTAGGCGTCTGCTAAAATCAGTAGCAACCAAATTTTCTCAACGCAAACGATGCGTACACTTGATGCTTTCTTTTTAAATCATGCTGGAGCATCTCGCGAGATTTTTCCTTCCGCCGTACGTAAAAACAAACAAGTTATAACTTTTGAAACGTTAGATTCTCCTTCTTGGTTTTTAACAGCACTTTTGAAAACAATCGTAGGACAAATCTACTAAAAAGCCTCGACAGAGCAAATAAATCGGCTTACGAGATGATACATTGGCGAAGATCGATGAACGAGGCGTCTACACCTGGAGGATCGCCGCGCCGTATAAAAAGAGACTCGTTACAATCCGCGCTGAAATTATCATTCCGTCGTGATACGAGCTTATTATGTGCCACGTATGTAATGGTATCTCTGGCGATTACTGCGTCAAATGTGGCTTTGTTGGGTGATTAATGCCCTCCTCGTGGCTGACACCTCGTGGAGTTTAATTGCACCTTATTTCGCATGAATATGGATGCTTGCCTCCCGGGCCACGTTGCCGCAGAAGCAACGGCAGCAACCGAAGGTGGAAATACGAAGGCGGAAGACGAAGGAGGAGGAGGAGAAGATGAGAGAAGGCGAAAGAGAGTGGGCCACTCGGGAGAACGGGAGACGGCGAGAGCAGGATGAAAAATGCAATTACGATTTTGAAAAATGGGCCAGGCGTCCCTCGAGAGAGAACGAGTACTCCCGGGCGACCGGTTTTAGAATGGCGTCTCAGGTTCCTAGATTAGATCGGCTGTCGATCGGTAATTGCAGCACGATTACAGATGTTTCCTTATAACGACATTGAATTTTGTTCCTTCGAGATCGACGGAGAGAATTGTTGCTTTTTTTTTGCTGGAAATTACATATTCCTGTGCAGCTTGTCTCGTCCTTTCTAATTTCTTGATACAGGAGAAGCGTTGTTCAAAAAAAGTTTTGAAAACGATACAGTCATGAGGGAGGAACGCGCGGAGAGCCCGGTTCAGCGGAAAGGTGAGAAACATTTATCGATAAAAGAATCTACGACACGGCAAAACCTCAAAGCTCAGATTGGTATGGGATCGGATAATCACCCGCTTTTATTTACATCTCCTTCTTTCCGTAATTGGACCTTATCTGACATCTCTGGCGATAGTCGATCGCGGCTACCGTGTGTTCCCTCATAATGGCGGTAGCGCCATAGATTTTTGATGGAGCGACACCCGCTGAGATGAATCGCCCCAACCATCTACCGTGATGCTTAATTTTGCAAGGGAACAATGTGTAAATTTTCATGCGACTTAATATTGTAATGTTACATGTTTAAAACTTGCACGCCGAAGATGCTGCTGGAAAAGTAATCTTTACCCCCGTTTTTTGCCCCTCGTTGGAGACTCGTAAGCCCTTTAATTTAAGAATTAGTAATAAACGAGCACTAATTATCCCGAAGGATTTTAATTCGTGAACAACCGAGTGCATTTAGCACCTATAACCGAACGATTCACCCACCAATCTGTGGCCCATCTTCCAGTCGATGAAAAGCATAAAAATCTGCGCGCCGTAACCATCGATAAAAACCTAATTACAAACTTCGCCAATCCATAAAGTGGTCTAATAACAGTCCCACGGGCAAGAATCGGCCAAATATTACGAGGAACCGTCGGGGAGATCGTATGAATTGTCCGGGTAGCGGCATGGAATTTTGCTCGTGTTACTTTTATCCGAAATAAAACGGTATTTGATGATTTCAATTATAATACTACTCTAATTTGCGCTCGAGTCCTGCGTATTGCCGGCCCAACTCGGATAGCAGAAATGCGTTTGTAATTGAATCTCGCAAAAAAAAGGGGCAAACCGCCCTTAATTTCTTTTGGGCGCGGCAGCGCAAGCGATGCATATTAATCGCTCATTGCGAGTTCACAGGTGTCTACACGAATCATTGACCGTTTCGCGAGCTACAAACGCTTTCAGGAAATTGAATTGTGGCGTATTTAACGAATCGATGAGCCTACGATATATTTTACTGGCACGGAAGGCGGCACCACATGCGTTTAGGGAATATAAATGCCGCTCAATTTCACTTCGCGTTACTTTTATATAAAACATAACTCGGAGGCGCATCGCTGCGCTACAGCAGGTTTGTCCGCATAAACAAATGAGCCTCGTTAAAAGTCTACATTATTGAATCGTTTGAAAACAGCGTCCCACCGATATGGGTCCAGCATGCGGCGCCTGATTTTCAATTAACTTCGCGTGCTGAGAAAATTATGTGAACAAGGCGCGAATAACGCGGTGCATCTGCGCCGCGATTTATCACGACGCGCTGCAACGCAGTCGCAGCCCCGAATTAGCATTTATGTTTCACGGATGCAACAACCTCGCGGATGCTTAAAAACAGCCTGCGTGGGGACCCGGTGCCGAACGTAATGAAAATCGTAAAAGTCGCCGTGTCGTGTCTTCACCGCGCCCGGTGAGAGATGCTGGAAGGAACGGTTCCAGCTGTTGCCGACGACGACGAGAGAACCCGCGACTCGAATTCGACGGCTATAAATGTAGATTTACGAGACGGCACCGCGGGGACGATGAAGGCGCGTATCGATCTGGCTGTACGCACATTCCGCTTAATGGTCTTTAACGACATCCTAAATTACAGTCGTATTTCAAGACGCTCGAACAAACGATTATGAGCTACTACTTCGCCGTGAGCCGCGCCGCGTGGAGTCGCGTGGTCATCGTAGCGCGCTCCCGCTTACAATCCAGTGAGAATAGTATGTAACGCGCCCAATTACATCTTATTTTTGCCATTTCCCTCACCGCGATAGAGCAAGCGCTCCGCGCTTTATGGTCACGCGTTACATTTTACGTTACCTTTACGAGACAATCAAATGTTATCGATCTCTTCGCTGAAAATATCGCACGTGTTGTAGATTACTATCGCGGCCGCTTAATGGTTTATCGAAAAATTTTTCGACGAGGGTGCATTAGCAAAGAGACTTAATGTCTACCGAATCGCGATAATTGTGCGAACACGTTCATGGGTACGTTTCATTATATCTCAATTTTGATCGATTTTATATGGTGCAGTGATTGAGTAGCCTGGGAGGTCGATCGAGGCGATCTCTGATCGATACCGAGATATCGATCAGAGAGGATGTGGTACCCTGATCTTGGGTATTGCTTGAAACCGATAATCCTCCATTCAGCAACGGTCGTAATGAAGCTTCAGTCATCGTAAAAAATTGCTTGTTTCAATTATGGCAGAGAGGGTAGAGAGGGCTTTTCCTTGATAAAAGTGTGCGCTGATACGCGATACACCTCTAAATAAAAATGTTCGCGTATAATGACGCGATACGTAAACTACACGGTGATCAAAAAATAGACGGATAAGGAATCCTAAATAAGATACCTCGAGGAGACTTTGGGAGCATTCGAAAAATTAATTGCGCGAGAAGGGCTTGAGGGTATCGAAAATTAGCAATGCAGGGCGAAGTAATCGCTACGTTAAATACGGCGGATCCGTGAAAATCGAGGAAGAGGTCGATCGAAGATTCGACCGGGTCGAATCTGAAATTTGATAATGCCTTGTTCAGGACAGACGCACGTTCGCCCGGAAGCCGCAAATTATGTTGTGAGTCAGCTGATGCGGCACGAATTACCTCGTATCGTGCTGCAGGTGCTTCCGTGTGCGAGCCTGTGTATTTCTCGTAATTGTTGAACAACGTAATTTAGTCGCGATTCGTGCATTGGCTATAGAGGCTTAAGGCCTGTGTCCACGATACTAGAACTTGGTCCAAGACGCAGACCTTTACGATTATCAGAATTTATCACACTTGACCTTGTCCGATTTATCTTGGTATTTCAAAGAAGAGTATTTCTGCATAACAGAAACACTTAAGTCGGTATTCATAGTCAAATCTTATATTCAAGACCGTTTTAAGATTCGCCTTAGATACTCCGTAGCCAATAAAATGTTCCATACAGCATCTTTAAATTAAATTCAAGATGGTTTTGAATATGTATAAGATCTGACTATGAATACCAACCTTGTTGTTAGAACGAATGCTTCTTTTCGTACGTGTGTAATTGCAAAATAATATTTTTAAATAGACGCTTTTTTGAGTCGGCATTATTTCGATTTAATTTAAAAACGATTAATTATATACGTACGAGATTTAAAAAAATTTTAATTATCGACTGCTAGAGATATTTAAACCTTAATGAATACTTCCATATAATGAGATGTACCGTGTGTAATGCACGAAGGGTAATTACATGAACATACGCAATCCAGTGCTGTTGGAAAGAGTAACCAAGAAGAAGGACAACGCTAAAGAATCTCCACCTAAAGATGTCCTAAACGCATGTAATTTTCAGTTCCACGAGAAGCAAGAAAAGGGATAATAGCGGTGAATTTAACATTGTAGCGGAATACATTAGCATAATTTTATCACGAATGCGACATTTAATTCAAGATACCGCAGGACGCGGTAATTTCTACGGCGACTGTATAATTTCCTAAATGCCCGCCGGAATTAAATGTTTTGCATACCAATGCGATAGCTTCTCCTCTTTAGATTGCAGAAGTTCGACACCTTGGTGGAATCGAGCGTTCTTTTATCTCATGATGCCTTTTTAAGGTGTTGAAAAGATTCGCAATTAGGTTTTTAAATTGCTTTCCTTCATCAACTTTGCATTTTAACTCTTGAAAAATGTCGATCGTTTAAATACGGCAATGATACTTCAACCAGTAAACGAGCGCAAAGTATTTATGCAACATTGTAGAGTACTTTGTTTTACAATAAGTGACATGATATGCACAAGATAAAATAATATAATTATTTTCAATTTCAAGGCAATGTAGAGAATAAAGATACCGAACTTAAACCTTGTAATAGAATAAATTTGCATATATTTAAGGTCGGTCTTTTAATTAAGCGGTACAGTAATTCCTCTATATTTTAATACTTTTTTAAAATGACCAGTAGAATTTTAAGATTCTCGTCTCATTCCCATTCATTTGCGTTTCCCCAGTTTGATCTGGGATATAACATAAAAATATTTTCAACTATTAGAACTATTTTGAAATATAAGTAGACATAACATTAAGAACGCACAAATTTTTATATGCATTCAGGGATGTAATTCTCACAGCAGGATAATCTTATTTAATTTAATAAAAATTCAGATCTCTCCTTCTCTTGTTCGAATTGGCAGTGTTCCTAACGCCCAGGCGTGAGCGCGGCAGACCACGGGGGTCAGAGTTGATGTAAGTTTCACTCTCTCGAAGTTCATACACCCCTCTCGAAGGCGAGATAAACCAATAAAGCAGTACGATAGCGCCGAGGCAGGTGCAACGTGGGCGGTGAGTTACCGCGCGGGTCACAGGTCATCCCGTAGCCAGGATCCGCTGTAATCCTTCTCACACCCGTACCACTTTCTCGCCCTTCCTTCTAACCCTACAAGCTGGGATTCACCTAACGACGCGATCGGGCGTCGGGAAATATCCGGCGAGTTTCACGCTGGTAGATACAACGAGATACATGAAGAAGGCGTATACCCATGGGCGAGTCCGGGCTCTCGACGTTGCCGGGACTTATCGAAAAATGTCCGGCGAGTAGGCGACCGTAATTTTCGAAGTTGATATCCTGCGAAATCGTAATTTCACGCGACACCGTTACTTTCGCAGAATACACTTAACTACCGTAAAGAAGAAAGATAAATATTCCCCTTAGTCATGTTCTTCCGTCTCGATCGCTTAATCCAATTTCAATAGCGTTCCATTATCTCGGCGCTATTTAGAAAACCACAATGGGCTTTCGTTTCATCGATAGACTGAAGAGTCGGCGATCGAGTTACTTGCGCGATCGAAAGGCGCACGAGATCCAGTTGAAAGAGAATTGCTGCGCGGATTCTCGCATAAGGAGGCTTGAAAACGGCGGTAAATCGTCTTTCTCCTCGCGCTACGTCATGCCTGCTTTGTGTTGCCCGAGTCACGTCCAGAATCGCCTAATGAATTTAAAATGACCGTGCGAGTTTTTCGTACGACCGGCGAAAAACGACGGACTCGCGGCCCCTCCGAGAGAGTCGCGGGGATACGAGAGAGCCGGCAATTTCGACGAGCGGCGAAAGAGCGGGCCTTCGTCACATAAAAATGCAAATTTTCGTACCGTGTTGCATGGGCGCGCGGGCGCAAGGTTCTCGCCTGCCGGCTACTTTTTTGCCGGGGCCCACGGGGCCCCCGGGGTCTTTTTTTCTCGCAGAGGGTACCGCGGCACACGCCATTACGGGTTCGTCAGGTGCTTCTCGACGGAGCGCCGATTCTTGGCAAATTTACTTTTAATGATCGTCCGCCGGCCGGCGTCACGTGAAAATTTAATTTGCGAACGCGCACGTCGCACGAAATCGGTAATTCGTCTCGGCAAAGACGAAAAGGTATAATCTTTACGACTCGTTAGTTTCCGGCGACGGCTCTCGCTCGGACGTGCGAGCAATTCCCTTCGACGCACGATCGCGAGAGATTTGTGTATTTTTCATTATGGGGATCGGATTTAATTCGAAACGTAAAACGGTAGTAAAAGCCGAATTCCTCGCTTAATTAGATAATGCCCGGCGCGTCTCGAGTCAAATGCGATTTTCAATCAATCTCTAACCGCGTCCAAATTACCCCGACGGCCGGCAGATGCGAAGCTATCTCGCCATCTAGGAATGTTACGATTTACGCGCGCATCTCTGCGGTGACTTCTCCCAGTTAATTTAAAGCAAGCGGGAACCGATTCGAGATCTTGCTCTAACGATCGAATTGTCACGGTCGATTTATATCACCGAGATCGCTATCGGCTTGATATTTACTTTCGTCTGCCTCGGGACGGGAGCATTTAGCTTAATTGCGTTAAAATGGAATTAACACCGTGTAAAAACTTGATTTTACGGTGATTACGCCGCATGGAAAACATGAACGCGGAATCGCTGGTGATTCATTTTCATTACTGAATATTGCGGCGATAGGTATATGATATTCCACCGAAAGATAAGTAGGTGCTTTTCAGTCAATTTTTAATACACACCCGAGCGCGTGCACGTGACGAGATATAAAGTTGCATTTATGAAAAATGCTTTTCAAACGAAGCATAACATTATGGAAAGGTGTGTACGACAAGCAGTGAGATCCGATGATTTCTGCCGCGAAGAGGTGGAATGCCGTGCACTTATTTCCTTCGAGGGAAGTTTCTTTCGCGCGCGTAATTCGCGCACTGTAATTATCCGTTCTAATTCCGAGATAATCGCTTTCTTTTCTCTTAAGCAAGAGCCCTCGCGGCGAGGTTTACCCGCATTCCGGCAAATCGTTGCGCGGCGCCGATTAAATACGTCGACACTAATTGAGACATACGTATTTGCAGGAATTTGGGCGAACCGATCATTACCGTCTACCAAATGCACTTATAATAGTGCCGTTTTAATTATCGCGCGCAAGATCGGAGGTAGTGCCACCGATTTATCACCCACAGGGCAAACCTTGCCCGATGAACGTTTTCTTCGAAAGACTTTAACCGCCGGTTTGGCCGCTTTCATTTATTTACCTCTCTCCCTTCCCCCCACCTCTCTCTCTCTCTCTCTCTCTCTGTCTCTTAAAATGGCTGCGAGCACTTCAGTGTTCGATTCAACCGCGTGCAGCGATCCTCCGGCTTTTATT
This sequence comes from Vollenhovia emeryi, assembly GCF_000949405.1. Taxonomy (NCBI): domain Eukaryota; kingdom Metazoa; phylum Arthropoda; class Insecta; order Hymenoptera; family Formicidae; genus Vollenhovia; species Vollenhovia emeryi. The sequence continues at coordinate 332,868 of NW_011967178.1, read as the reverse complement.
TCTAATAGAGTAATAATCAATTAAATTCTTTTACGATCGATTCCACGCGGATTTACTTGTCTTAAGCCAACGGCACACGATATACTATTTTTCCTTCTGGATTGCTTACGACAGCCAATCAGCTAGGATGCGGAGTTTCCGATCGGGTGACTTAAGGCTAAATCCCGAACGGCTCTCGTAAGCGATCCAGCAGGACAAGTAATATCGTGTGCCGTTGGCTTTAGCCTTAAGTCACCTGATCTAAAACTCTGCATCCTGATTGGCTCTCGTAAGCAGTCCAGTAGAAAAAAACAGTATATCGTGTGCCGGTGGCGTAAATCCAACGCACGTACCCTTAGATCGTTTTCTTTCTGGATGCGACGCGCGACATAATGAAATTATACAGGTGCCGTGTGCGGGACGCCGCGCAGCGATAACACAAGAGGGGAAAGATCGAAGAGTAGGGACAGTGATAAATTACAAATTACACGAACTTGTTGGGACCGAAGACAAATTGGCCCCGGAGTCATGAGCTACGCAGCAGGGTAATAATATAATTATAGGACCGTAAGGTTCCTTCGACATTTCAGCTTCAGTTCTTTGCTCTACTCTACACTAAAAATGGTGATTGATTTACTACCGACACTTTTAACCGCTATATCTCGCGGATGATATTCAATATCGGTGCCTCTGCAGAGGGCGAAAGAAATAATTTTATGAATGAAGTTGGAGGAGACAGGTGAAGGATACGTCGGAATAATGTTATGCGCGAGACATGGCTGTTTATAATTACGAAATCGAAATTTATTTCCCTAGCAGATAGTGCTTTAACCAATTGAGTCCAAGCTGATCAATTTTCTTAAAATTTCTTCGAGTTTTGATTTCAACCAGTATCAAATATGAGACAATGCACACCGCTGTAATCACCGAGCAAACCGGCGAGCGCGCTAAATAGGAAACGGCACAGGTGATCGTAAAACTTGGATGCAAAAGCGGATCATTACACTGGTATAAAAACAAGGTAGATGGAATACCTCGCGGAAGGACAATAAATACTTCGATCAGCGCCCTGTGAGGTGTCAGTTAGCATCGCGGCGGTGCATCCGGGACACAGCATGGCGGCGGCGACTTGCAAAGAGCCACGCATCCTTCCACTTTTCGGCTCACAACTAAAGTATGTCTGCCTCCGGTGACAGGCACCTGCAGCCATCTGAAGGTATAGGTATCCTCTCTCGCGTACCCTTTTGTCGAGGATTTACATATCTCCGGGATGAGTTCTAGCCAATGGCAGCAACGAGTTGCGGCAGAGAATTGCGAAAGGAAGACGAAGTGTTCTAGATGGCGAGATTCCAATTAGCTGCTAGATAGACTTTAAGTAGAATGAAGCTTTCGGGTCGAATTGCCCATCGCGAGGGCTGATCTATTTTACATTATTTGTGTCAAGATTAGCAACGCTTACATGGAAAAGGGTGTGTTTGTGGGCAAAAATAACCCGATCGAATTATTAATAGCAGAGAAGCCTGCGTTTCTTCCGATCGATAGACGACGGGGCACGCTATCAGTGTCGACCGTTGGCGAAGACCGCGGAGATAAGGCTAGTTGCGATCGATAAATCACGTCAATTATATATTGTTTATGATCAGCTGCGAACGCGAAGACCCGATCGGATCCATTCCGAGTTCACACCGAGGACTTCTTCAGGAGCATATCTATAGTTAAGGTCGTTTTCAGCGCTCTGATAATTGGGTGAGTGAAGCCACACGACACCTTGCTGCGGCCTGCGCCGCCTCGATCTCCGCACTCCCGTTGCGGGGCCCAGGGCCATCGTAAAGAGTGGCTGCCACCATCACGGGCATCAGGAACCCTCAGTCAGTTCCCCGTCCAGACAATAAATCTGGCCCTTCGGTGGGTAATTGGGTTCACTCGCTGAGATCAATCCGATACTGTCTGCAGCGTGTCCGTCTGTCCGTCCGTTCGCCGCTTAGCTCCTGTCTTTCCAATGTCCTGCGCCGTCTCTCCTTTTATTCCGTCCGCTCCGGACGGCGTCCACGTCCTTTCCGTTTACAGGGACTCCGCTGGAATTCCCGCTCTCGGTGGTTAATTATTCTCCCCTCGTATCTCTCGTACATACACAATGTGATTCCAGTAATTGTCGAATAATAATTCGGCGCGCGCATCGAGCGTACTAGACCCCATGGATATTATCAATAAGATTCTCTCGGAAATGAGAAATTGATAATCGCAAAATGCCTCGTCATGGGCATCTATTGAATATTAACGAAATTGACAGACACGCGTGTCTCCTCGGAAGATGTATAGCGAGCGCCGGTTGATACTTGCTATTATACGCGAGTTCCCGAATCGAACGAAGATCGTGTCGTATGCAAAGCATCGAATTTCCGAGGGTCTTCAAGGATTCGCGGCAAACTCGGCAGAGTCGCAAAGACCTGCCGATCTGTGGGAGTCAGTTCGAGTCTGGCTATAAATCTGAATAATAAATGAGTCCCGACGGCCTCTAAGAAGTCTCCGACTCAGCGAGAAGAGACGTTGCTGTGGGTTTAAAAGATGAATTTACGAGGATACCGCTCATGAAGTTCCACGAAAAAGAGGAAACAGAGCGACGCGTGGGTTTCTTTCACTGTTATTTTGCAAGACTTTACAACGACGAATAATAGCGTTCCCTGTTTCCCCCACCTTGTTTGCGTCGTTAAAATTTTCCTGAATTTTGTCGCGAGTAATCTTTTTATCGGGTATCGGACGGGTACATCCTTGTTTTCCGACCCTTCGTTATCTGAGTACCAGTTGTCCCCTCTGTTCTCACCGAATAATCAGTGTCGTGGAAACCGGGAACCTCGTTCCGCATGAATTCCCAGCATTCTGTGTGGACGAAGGAGACCCACTTTTCTTCTTGTAGGGGGACTCGTGAACTTGAAAATCTCGCTGAATGATCTCCTGTTCTAAACCTACGGGAATCACCGACACCTGCCTTTGTTCGTGAGACTGTGGGCGTGGAGGGGCGCGTATGGATTTATTTATGCTCACGAACCTCCCTAATGAATTTTCGTCCGCGGTGTGAAATTTCGTCGATTTCATAATTGGCTCATTTATCTTGCAGCCTACAATCAGCAAACCCCGAGCGAAAACCGCGCACTGGGTAATTATTTCGTAATCCCTTACGACTTTGTCTGGCTCTACCTCGTTGTAATTAACCCCTCAGAAAATATATGGCGCATTTTCGAATTATTGTTTCCATACGTAACCACACGGCGCAGCCGTTTACGCACTCCGCTCCGCAGATTGCCGATATATAACGCGAATCCTACTGCCGACCTTAGCGCGCGACGATAAATCATAATCCACTTTAATTCGCTAAAGATAGAGATTAGATCTCTCTCCTTTAATTTCTTCGCGTAAACATTTCTCACTCCTAGTATACGGTTCTAGTACGGTGCCATCGCGCGACGTGGACGCATAATATTCGCCATCTTTTATTACCGAGTTTTACGCGTATTTCTGTAAGGAATTTATGTGACGCACGAACGAGAGGGAACGCAGGTCGGCGCGCGTCAAAGGTACCGGCGCGACGTCGAAGCGAAGGTGCAAGGTGTATAAACGTGATGAGACGTGCGATACGGGTGCCACGGATGTGTTACCGTTCGTGCGGCATAAGGCTACCGAAGAAGAAGAAGAAGATACGGACTTTTGTCTCTCGCCGCCAGCGATTATCCCACATCGCTCTCATCTAGTTATTAAATTACTCATTGTGCATCCAACTATCGCGATAGTAACACGCAATTTCGTTCGTGTAACTCTCTCGTATAATCCACAGAATTCAAAACAGGGGCAGCTTATTATCAATTATCGGCAGAATATCGGAAATTGTAATACAACAATTAACCGCGGTAATTTAATATCCTAATTAACGTTACATATTATGTACCAGCTAATCCATTGCATCGAATTGTTTTCCTCGATAGCGCAAATATGTTTCTTTGCAGCACCTAATGCACTTTTATCAGGCCCGAATTAAGGGGGGGGAGGGGCTAAGAGAGGCCCGGGCCTCGTTTATTAGGGGGTCTCACCCGACATAATTTCACAAGAAATGTGGTTCGTTTATGACTTAAATAAAGTTTTAATTTTCTAAATGCAAAATCTCAATTAAACGCTCATATATTAGAAGCAAATGACGTCTAAGGGCCAGTTTCACAAACGTCGGGTAGCTGCTAACCGAAGGTTAATTGATTCTCTGTCTCTTCTTAGATAACAAAATAGAAAAAGATAGGAAGTTGACTGAACTCTGGTTAACAGTTAACCGACGTTTGTGAAACTGGCCCTTAAGGTGGCTCCTGCACGAAGGAGCGGTTAGTATGGGTGCTTCGGTGGGGCCCCTTTGATTCTTATAAACTCATATATAAAGCACTGCAGAAAGTAATCAATGTGTTAAAATAAAAATTGCAAGCGTTGAATGTTTAAATCATCTTTTTAACAAATATTCTATTTCAAATGCCAGTACGAAAAATAATCGCTATTACTACTAATTCCTATCTGTTTCCACCAATTTCATTGCATAATTAAAAATTCATCGCTTTATTATGACTGTACGTGAAATAAGTGAGATGAGACGCTCGACATACAATTTTTCTTCGCACGCTCACAGTGTTGAAAATCGAACTTGACGACGTTGAACCAATGTTGCAAATTACATAACATTAAATAACATTGTATGTAGATAAATCAACTTATGTCTGATAATTTTAGAAATCTAGCATGGGACAAATAATAAACGAGTAACAATTACTCACCCCACGGTTGCTTCGCCGATGCCCGTTGCCTTCCAAAAGCCTCCTCTTCTTTCTTCTCCTCTCAGCCCGCGTTGTCGCTCCGTGGCGCATTCACCCACAACGTTCACGCGCGTGAGAATATCATCGGTTACGATCGCGCGACACTTTGCGCGGCATTCCCGGTGTTAATCTCGTGGCTCGCACTTTGTTACACGGAGACAGAAGAGAATAACGCGGACAATCGAATGAGGCTGCGATTCGCTCGACGCCCGTGACGGATACGTTTCGCGAGTAGACGCGACGAATGAATCTAATATGGCGAGGAGAATTCGTAAATCGCGCGGCCAACTTCACCCGGCAGTAAAACGACTATCGTCGCGAGCGTCGTCGATGCTACACTTGTTAATCAGTCAGATCCTGAATTATTTTGCGCGTTCGTAAACTTATAAAAAAAAAAGTGTCGCAACCTCAGTGCTCCCGACTGTACAGTAATGGATAGAATGGTTGCAATACTTTTTTTTAGATTACGTTTCAAAATTTTCTACTCCGAAGAATGTTTTACTCAATGGCCATATTCCTCAGAGAAAATTTTACTCGAGAAATAGATTGGAAACGTTCAAAATGGCCATCGAGTAAAATATTCCTCCCAGAAAATGTTTTGGAACGTAAACCTAAATCTAAATGCACGTTCCTAAACTTATTAAAAAGAAGAGTGTTGCAACCATTCTGTCTATCACTGTACAGTAATGGACAGAATGGTTGCGACCCTTTTTTTTAGTGAGTTTAGAAACGCGCATTTAGATTCAAGTTTGCGTTCCAAAGCATTTTCTCTGAGGAAAATTTTACTCGAGAAATAGATTGGAAACGCTCAAAATGGTTTTGGAATGGCCATCGAGCAAAACATTCTTCGGAGTAGAAATTTTTGGAACGTAATCTAAAAAAAAAGTATCGCAACCATTTTTCTCTCCATTACTGTACATACATACAGATAAGATTAACAAGTGTGGCATCAACGACGCCTGCGACGATAATCGTTACTGCCGGGTGAAGTTGGCCGCGCGATTTACGAATTCTCCTCGCCATATTAGATCCATTCGTCGCGTCTACTTGCGAAACGTATCCGTCACGGGCGTCGAGCGGATCGCAGCTTCGTTCGATTGTCCGCGTTATTCTCTTCTGTCTCCGTGTAACAAAGTGCGAGCGGCGTCACGAGATTAACACCGGAGTGTCGTGCAAAGGGTCGCGCGATCGTAACCGATGATATTCTCGCGCGCGTGAACGTTGTGAGTGAGTGCGCCACGAAGGAGCGACAACGCGAGCTGAGAGGAAGAGGTGGAGGCTTGGGAGGTGTCAGGCGACGCAGCAATAGTGGGGTGAGTAATATCATTTCTCGTTTATAATTTGCTGTCCCGTGTTGGATTTCGAAAATTCCGTGAGTTAATTCGCCTATATGCAACGATATTCAAAGTTTGCCACGTTGGTGCAATGTTGTCGAATTTGATTTCCAACGCTGTGAGCATGCGAAAAAAGATTCTACGTCGAGCGTCGCATCTCACTTGTTATTTTTGACACGGTCGTAACCGCGATGAATTTTTAATTATGCGAAAAAGTTAGTGGAAATAGACATTAAATAGTAGCAATTGGGATCATTTTTCGTATTAGCATTTGAAATAAAATGTTCATTAAAAAGAGAATTTAAGCATTTAACGCGTGCAATCATCATTTTTTAAATATTGATTACTTAGTGCTCTGTCGTGATGCCGTAATGAACTTTTAATTATACAAAAAAGTTAGTGGAAATAGCAAACAGCAGCAATTGCAATAATTTTTCATATTAGCATTTGAAATAAAATATTTATTAACAGGACGAGTATTTTACGCATGCAATCATTATCTTTTACAATAACGAGAAGAATAGTATTGTCGCCAGTAATTGATTAGCAACAGGAAGAAAAATTACTTGACGCCTTCAAACTGGCTAAGTGGTTTAATCTAATAAATTAATCCAACGTTTTGACCATCCGGATTGTAGTCCTTTTCAAGAAATTATATGGATTAGTTAAAATTAAAATGTAAAAGGTGTCATCCGTCTCTAGATATCGAACTACGGTAGTCCTCTTGTGGTGGTTGTGTCGGATGGACGTGTCTTCGAACACAGGTTTCTCCTACCGATATCCATAGACGGATGACACCTCTTACATTTTAATTTTAACTAATCCATATAATTCCTTGAAAAGGACCACAATCCAGATGGTCGAAACGTTGGAATAATTTATTAGATCTTTTACAATGTTGATTACTTTATACTCTGCTTTAACGTGGATGTATTTGTATGTTGTAGATTATTATAGTAGGAACTACAATTCCTGCTGCGTATCGGCTGGTGAGTTACTTTTTATTTTAATTTTGAGGCAATACATTTGTGAAAATTATATTACAAGTAAGATATTACAAAAGAATGATTAGTAGATATTTAAAAAAAATGTTTCGATGACTTGGCATATCAAAAATTTTATGAAATGATAATAAATATAGTAGTAAAATACTTTGTATTACTAACAATTAGTCGTATGAAATATCTGAATGTATTGTTTTTACCTACAGTTATTACAGAAGAAGGTAAAACTTTAAGAGTTAGGGATACAAAGATACCTATTACAGAAACAGATAAACCAAATATGTACTTTATAATTGATTGTCTTGAAATCGATAAATTCTTCTAGCCTGCAAGTTTCACATACTATGCCCGCGTTCGATATTCGTGAACTCGTCGATTTCTCGTAAGCTGGATTATAAACGAAGATCACGATCATATTCTCAGATGAATCGCCTTCGAAAGCGAAACCAAAATGCCAGAGATATTGCCGAAAGAAATGACTACCGACTGAATCAAAATATTCAAAATCAGTGATGATCGTGAAGAAGAAAACGGTCAAAAGTAAATTTGATTGACGCAGAAAACTTTCGAAAGCTACCTCGGGGACGTAACTTGGTAACGAGGCTCGATTTCATCTTCGTAAAAGGCACTCAATTAACGTATACAGCGATCATACCCGCAGTGTCAACATAATAATACTCCGTGCGGCATTGTACGCTACAATTATCGCAATTATCCCGTTTGTTACACACGATTCCGGTACATTAACGAGATCACACCCATTGCCTGTGGTCCGGCCTCTCGGGGCCCTCGGGAGCGTGATAAGAAACGCGCCTTTCGTAGCCGGCATCCGGTGAGAACGAACCCTCCCGACTCACCTCCGCTCTTTTCACGGTCCTCGAGGTCGCGGGGGACTTTCTTGCCAGGCCACGAATATCGTCGGCTCGTGTACGCCGGCATGTTTTGCTCTTTAGGAATCATTAGCTCCGGCTTTCGCGGCTAATTCAAATTGCAATTTCTGCGTCGCGGAGCCGTCGACCATTCCTCCTCATCAAAATACCGTGGCGCACACGCCGCACAGCGCGCAGAATCTACCGGGCCGGCAAAAAGCAGAATTAACTTTTACTACGTGAAAAAGCGCGACCGCTCGTTTTACGCGGTCCAGGGAGCTCGTCGGCCGATTTCTTTTCTTCACGCTCGCGCGCGGCGATAGCGTCAAAAAGGATGAAACGTGTTTTTCCTTTCGCCAAAGGGCTTGGCCCTTTTCGGCAGGCGTCCGATTTTCAATACGAGAGTTTTGCGCTTTCTAGAAATATCAGTAATCGTAGTCGGTGCTCGCTAGAGCGAAAGTGTCTCGACTGATATGACGTTTACAAAAATTCAACAAGTGTCTTATCTGCAATGTAAATGATACGAGCGTGTGTGTGTGTGTTCTGCTTGTATTTCAAAAGATTCTTCAAATATTATCACTGTGCGCATTATTCATATAATTATATTCGATTTACTTTCACGTGACACATTACACCGTTGTCAAAAATGCATCGTTATATTTTCATCAAGTTAACTGTTGCTGTTGTAGCCGTTGATAGCGTTAAAATACTTATTTGCAAAAATTAAAGGAGCGAGCGATTTTAAATTCGAGCATTCGCAAAAAGTGCATCTATCAAGGGTCTTCATAGGAGGGTACCGCTTCTCTCCGCGTTGCGCTCCGCGTCCGGGATTCTTTGTCCGAAGGAATGCAACTGACCCTTTCCTCCTCAGCTCGGCCCTCGTGTCCTCCCACCACCGATGCAGCTGCAGTCACGCGTGGCACGCTCTGCACACGTGGATCGCGCGTCTTCTAACTCGCCCGGGCTCGACTCTCTCCGGATGCACTCGCGAGACGATGCCCACCACGTGTCCCTCGTCCCAGGGAGATTGGATCCCACGCGCATTCGCGCTCGCACCGTGCGATTCATTATCAACACGAGAAGTCGCTCGTGTATCATCGCGTCGCGCAATTAAGCCGATCACGCGAATGACCCGCAGTAACGACTCGCGTCCATTTAATATTTGCCTGGTTGTTTGGCTCGAAATTTTGATTGCCCTACCCTGGGAACGGTCGTTATTTCACAACGCAAGGGCAACGCACTTTCGGCGATATGCGTCGCAAGTAGATGTTATAAAAATAATGATAGGTAACGGTGGAAATGTTAGAGCGTTTAAATGATCGTAAGTTCTGGAAATCATAATCGACAAAAAGTATTTCGAGTTCTCTTGGAGAGAACATTTTTAAATAGCGTCCTCTTGCCGTCTCGGTATAACGAGATTTTCTTACAGCTAAGGGAGATTGATAATTAGTATTTCTCTGTGAAATTAGACTTTTCTTTATCGCGCAATTTGTTTTTAACCCGCCGCAAGCGCGGGCGCTGCGCGGTAATATTGGAGCTCGGACTTTGTCTTGATGCAAAATAATACAATACTAATGAGAACGTGTACAAAACCCTGCGAGATTTATGTTCCGAGACACAGTTTCGTATATTTCACCCTAATTCATCATCATTCGAGCTTCCGAAAAGGCTGGCGGTATATCATTCCTCGAAAAGCAATTAAGAATCCACCCCCTTCGGTCAAACTCCGACGCCCTAATTGGATGCAGGACATATCCTATTAATTTCTCTTGTACCGGTCCATTTGACTAATGAATCTGTGGCAGCCAATCCCCGCGGAGTCTCTACTGGATACGAGAATGTGCAACCCATCCGTTACAATAAATAAATTAAAATCGAATGGATTGGTTAAGTCTATCGAACCAGCCGCAGTGTTAAATTACAAATTATACCCCGAGTTACTTTGCAAACGTTGCGGCGCATTTCTCTTAATATATTTATCACGAAATGTACGATTGTTTTCATAATTTTACGCGATCATGCGAAAAGAAATTGCAACGAAGAAATTTATACCGGTATAACTATCGCAATTAAGATTCCCCTGGCAATCGAGTATCGCGATTTCGGAACTGGCAAAAGTGGAGCGCCGTAATTATCTCCGAAATTACGAAAAAATAACGGTGGCCGAGCTTAGATCGTAAAATTGAGCTAACGAGAAGCGCGGCAAAAGAGCATTCATCACACGCTATAAAAAGGAGGGGGGGGGCCCTAAATGTGGGTAAATGCGACGGATGCAGGTTGTTATGCGTTTAATTTTCGGCCACACACGAATAGGCCGGTGCTTTTCAAAATATATCAGGTGAGGCAAATAATTAGGAGGGAATGTTTGAATCACTGGTTAACAATGATCATTTAGAAGCAACAATGCGTTATAGATATGGCACGTCGAGGAATTCGGCCGATACATATTTCCATAACGGATATCATCAATGTAAGATATCAGGTCTTGCAATCAACGTATTATACATATGGCATATGGCACGTGTTCCAGCAAAATGTGGCGTTTATGGATGAACACCCTTTGCGTCTTTACGGAATCATGGCAGGTGGGTATCGAGATTTCCTGAGCACCTAACTGTACTTGTAACAGGACTTATTTTCACAAGAGAGCTGTCATTAGCTATAGCTACTATTTAAAATAATGCAGAAGTAAATGTGGTCGATAGCTCAAATGGACATGTGAAAATTCTCGGTGAGTGAAAAGGGTATAAAAAAGAAAATTAATACAAGAGCCGAAATCTGCGGCTATTAATGAGTTCGCGCGCACATCTTTGGAAAGTATTATACATACTATCAAAAATCTTATGATTCATCCAACCAATTTCTGATTAAAATTAATTTTTGCGAAAGGAAAGATGCAATTTGCTTTACTGTAGATTATTATACTGCGAGAAAATTAGATTGTAAAAGTATGGAATTAATTTGGAAAATTACATACATGTGCATAATAAAACAGCAACGTAATGTCTAATAAATACCTAATAAATTTTTATTAATGTTAGAAAATCCTACTTGTAGACGGATGGAAGATTGGGAGTCAGGAATATGTATCGGAAGAAAGAGATGTTCTAGTGTTCATCGGCATTCAAATTCGTCGTCTAGTCAAGTGAAGCGGATAGACACGTGAGTCTCGGATGACTCTCAATGTTGTGGAGCGAAATCGAAGTACATAAACGAGCGATTCGAGCAAGCGAGGAAGCCGTTTGCCTATACACTTATACTTTTTCAATACATCAATACATTTGATATAAGTACCTACATATAAAATATTATACAATTGCATATTTCACCAGGATTTTTAATTTTCTTATTCTATTGTTGTCTTCATTGTTATTATCAAAAAATCTATTTTACACACGTTTTACCTGGTCTATTCATTTTATATTATTATATTTATATTTGAGTTATTTTTCTGTGTTTTCGGCCTATTTTTATTTTATTATTATTATTATTCTCCTATTGTTTTATTATTTTTATTTTTTTAAATTATATTTTTTTATTTTGTTTTAACTTTTTCTGATTGTTTATTGCACTATTTGGTTATTTATCGCTCAAAAAGTGTATATGTGAGCGTAGTGTGTATGTGATGCATGTATAGACGTATGTATGTGAAGATGTGTCCAGTGTGAGTCCAGTGGGTCTATAGGCTCGGAAAGCTTAAATGACTACGAATCAATCATCCCTGTGAAAGCTACATTTTCCTTTCATTAGTAAATTACAATATTTTTCATTCAAAGAAAAAAAAGATCTTGGCAACATCATCCGGTCTACTGTCTAACAGATAGTATATTATAATCTAGTTATGTTATACATATAATATAATAGATTCTAAGTTATAGATTTTAACACTAACATCAATACAAAATATGTAGCGTCTGTAAAACCGACAAAAAAGAGTAAAAACTATAAATACAAAGGACTTTAATTTCATCATTAATCAATAAGATCGTTAAAACTCTAAATCTATTGTAGAAATTAAAACTATTATATACACTTAAATAAATAAATATTAAACGG
>NW_011967178.1:174835-319797 GCF_000949405.1 Vollenhovia emeryi | reverse complement strand
CATACAAATAAATATTAAACTGAACTAAACTTTATGTTAAATATAAATTATTGTCATTATATTTTTAATATTATATTTTTCTAATTTTTACAACTAATATTGTAAAATTTAAAATAAATACAACAAAATTACAATGTAAAACTTCTAATAAATACTTTAGTGTAATTTAATACATTTTGATTAAATATATATTAACTTATAGAGTTTTTTATAAAAAATAATAGCAAATATAATTATATTTAATAGTAATACATTGTAGTTATAATTTTGTAGAAAGGGCCCGGAAGAGTGCTTCCCTTTCTACATAATTCTTTTTGGGAGCCTTCACAACTTTTTAGTTATAATTTTATCTATCTTTTTAATTACGGAATTATGTCCCCCTGTCCCTGCCTACCCGAATCCCTACCTACCCGTATTCCGCTGTATAGTCTTATCTATTTTCCTACCTACCCGCGTTTCAACTTTTTGTTAATAAACCTGCAAGCCTTTCGTTAAAACCGCGACGCGATTTATAAGAGGTCCGATTTGGAGTTATACGCGCGCGACTTAATAGGGATTTAAATAGAAGTCTTTTTAATCTCGCACATATGCGAGAATATGTAAAGAAGATAAGAATATAACCCACCCGAATTTTGACAAATAAGAAGAAATCAACTTATTTTGCACATCTCCTTACATACTCTATCAGAGTGGCCTATTGACCACTTCCATCGTTGGGCCAGATTGGACATACCTTTCGTTGCTCCCGGCCATACAGTCTAGTCATTTCGACCAGAAATCAGGAAGGAAGAAAACTCCTTCCATAGTCGGTTTATTATCGTCACCGACAGATATTTCGTACGGTTCGAATTATATGCGAGTGTCGATCGTATCGAAATGCACGACCACGAGAAGTTAATTAAAGAAGAAAATTAATTTAACAAATTTGCTGCACAAAACTAATCAAATATATTTTTAGTTCCGCTATTTATTCAAGAATCGATAATGACTGTCTCTTAGTAACTCAATCTCCAAATTTAAAATTTTAGTAATATACATATATGTATGTATATAGAAAAAAATTTACTTCGCGTTATATTTATTTTTATTACATTTCGCGATAAATTAAAATTGTTAATATGAATGAAATTAAACAATTAATAACTTGTTGAAAATTTGCTGAAAAACTGTTCGCGAAGACCGACCGCGAAAATACGAAGATGCGTGTAACATATGCATGTATTCATGCAAGACGCATCTTGAAAGTCTATCGCGAGATACACATACAGAATAAATGACGTGAGACTCAGAAAAAAGAAACTTTCCGTAGATAGACCGACAATTGAATATTCTAGTCAATAATCAATAATCTCATATAACGTATGAAAATAATACAAAGTTTCAGCGTTCTCGACAAAATATTAGAGTCTCACGTCATGTTTTACTTTACACATAAATTTGTTAATGCAAAATGGACAGGCTACAAGTGAAAATATGTGATGCGCTGCAACGGGGCACCCGACACTCCACAGTAAAAATTACGATTACTCCCTTTCGATAGATAAAATATATAATAATAAATATGAAATGAAATTGTACTCTATCCATTTTGAGGCAACGTATTTACGAGATATACTAATCTACGAACTGCGATCTACAATCTACGATCTACGAGATGTAGATACGTTGCCTTAATAAAAAAAGTTTTTTACTTACCACCCGATGCGCAGCAGCGGAGTCAGCTAAGTTGATTCTGTAATACAAAAATATAGAATTTATTAAAGTGTTCAAGGAAATTAATATTATAAAATATGAGCAATACTTATGCTTATTAAATGCTTTATTCGATTGGATATTTTAATGATTAATCCGCAAAAGATCTTCACAAGAATAAACTTTTATAAAACTTTAAATGATTTCGTGTTCACTAATTATTATTTCAAAATTATAGAATTAGGAAATAAAACGACTCGAAAGTGAGCTGGAAAAATATTAATTTTACACTGAATAACAAATATTTACCATAAAGTTGCTCCGCTGGCGCCTGATGCCTCTCCTGGCCTCCTCCTCCACTCAGATAGTCCTCTGGGCACACTCGCGAAAACACAAAGATCGTTCGCGCGATTTTACACTCCCGGTTTTAAAAAGTCTTTAGTTCGATTATTTAAACGGCACTCCCGAACGCGACGAAGATGACAACTTTATATTATACGCGCACTTTTGTATGTACAATTGTTAGAGAGCTATCCGTATATATAGCTATATTCCGTGGATGTATCAAAACTAATAAGTTATACGTATGTGTATGTAAGTCCCTTACGGCACTGTCTCTTCAAATTACGCGTGATGTTTATCTCGAAATATCACTGTAGATATCAACGATGTGATTACGGATCGCGACAATTACTTAAACGCGATTGATAAGTGTTAATAATTTTCCTACGAGACGATCGAGACTCTCGTCGGAAATGATCGCGTTACGGGAAGCGACGCGAAGACACGCGGAACGTCCGCCTCGCTCGACTGATCCGAGCCGAATAATTCCGTACAATAGACTTTCACCGAGACAGATAGTTTTTCACCACATAGACAAATGGTTTTTCACCGAGGTGTTTACGGCGCTACGTCATTTCGTGTAACCGGCGCTGGCCTTCGACCGAGCTGTTTACGGCGCTCGGTCTACGACGCTCGGCGAACAAGGTCGCAGGCTCATTCACGCGGCGACAATTGAACGAGTCTGTTATGCCCGCGCCGTTTCGCATATCGTATTATTATTTGATACGCGTTCGCGACAAGTACGGAAAGAAATTGCGATCGCTCTCTGCGAATAATTGATTGATATCATCGCGTGATCGCCGAATCCACGCGATTTGCCATCGATGCTTGGTTCGGCCATCAAGCCGGCATGACCGATATCTAGCGCGATTCACCCGAGATCTATACATCAAAAAATTAAAGCGCTGGATAACGTAAAATACGGACGATAATTGCTTCTTAAACGATGCTCGTATTCAGACGCGTCTCGTATCATCGTAGTCTCTTTAATTAAAGGATTAAATATCAATTAATCTTATCCGTGCTTAATTATATTGTAATATTTACTCGTCGATAGTTTAAATTGATACATCGGCGATTTCTGTTGATTAACATTCGTACCGTCGGATAAATTTACAAGGAATACCGAGTGCAAATAGTGACTTCGTGCAATCGTATATTTTTCGTGTTTTCTTTCTTATCGCGTGTGATTAATATCGAAGTGTTATACACAGTGCCGCGAAGTCTCGATCATCCCACGAGGTTTGGTCAATCATGCCACGAAACGTAAGTACACATTTCATATGAAATTACCGAATTTCGCCTCTTCTTTCGACAAGAGTAAAGCCAGCGGCAATACTATTTTTTCTACTGGATTGATTGCTTGCTTGCGCTCCTTAGTAGCACAATTCATTGACTATACATTGGCTAACATTGATTAAACATGGATTATGTTGGAAGTGCATTGGCCAATATTTTCCCAATATAACGCCAATATTAGCCATAAAATAAATGCAAATATACTACTGATATTGCACCTAGATAATTATTTATTATAATATTGGACTGATATTGAAATTCTTTTGGCCAAGATTGCCCAATAAAATTGTAATATTGATTATAGAATAGAGGCTAATATAACGTTAATGTTACGTATCAATAATTGCACGGTATTGCATTTACATTATTTTCCAATATTATGCTAATACTTTGTGCCACCCAGGCTTTATCGACACTTTATATTATAATTCAACTGCAAATTTGATTTTTTATTTTCATTGCAAGAAAGTAACTGCAAAGTAACGATTCGTTACTCTTTAAGTAACTGTATCTGTAACGCGTTACTTTTCAGAATTAGTAACTTGTAACTGTAACTAGTTACATTTTTAGCGAAGAAACTGTAACTGTAACTAGATACTTTTATAAAGTAACTTTCCCAACCCTGATCAATTTATACTTAACTCTTGTACGTAACTCAAAGGTAATATGCATCTTAGAATCTACGCATAAATAGAATAAACTATATAGAATATAATAAAACTAAACTATTAAACCTTAATACATATTGCAGCTTATAACGTATATGTATGATGTATTTATAGAAAATTGAATGCCGAATTATACTTATAGTAGTAAGCTACAGGTATCATAACGAACTACGTATTGCCCTCTATCGAGGTCTTCTTCAAGCTTTAGTAAGCTTTATCTCTGGGTATGAGAAGTTGATGCCATCGATATGATAACATATTTACCTTCAAGTGGTTAGATATAAATGTAAGATGTCCTTATTAGTTAATAATAATTTTTTCTATTTCTACATTAAAAATATATTTCTATATACAATTTGAAGACATAACGAGTGAAGTGGATAAGTAAAGTATGGAAACATGTTTAAATTATTTTTAAAAAATTTATTATCATCAGTTAAACAGTTATTCATGTTTCCATTATAATCATTTAGTTCTACTTTCGTAAGTTTCTTTCGTTAATTTATAAAAAGTAAAAGGTAGAAGTTATACTTTGCAAAATACACACAATATTTATATAGAGATATGTATAGTAAGTCGTATATAATTTAAGATTTATTATTTCAAGAAGTTATAGAATTATAGTCAACATCGATTGTACAAATATCAAAATTGTAACATCACTGATATCATATTATAGTAATAGGTATATAAATTAATAAAAATAAGTTAAATCTGAAAATTATTAATCTCAACAGATTACAATCAACAGATGATAACATAACAGTTGATAGTAATATCTTCAAATAACATTATTTTCTATTAGTTATATTAATTTATCTTTATAATATTTTTTTTACACAAAGAAATAATTTATAAATTTCACGAATGTAGTAAACTTTTTTCCTCAATGCTCGTCATACGAACATCTGTCACGAATTAAATTATTTACCATGTGTGCTGGCGCCCCACCGGACGTTATTAATAGAAAATTATTGTCCACCTGGACAAACGTTTCATCACGAACTGAGACCGGATCTCGTCCTTTTTACAGACAAAACTTTCTCGACTGCCACCATTCGGCCAGGTGTTGAAGCATCCATGGGAATTACACTGATAACTCATCGCTTATTCTCACGATGATGGTTCATTATATAACAATAAATATAGATAAACTAATAATTATTTTTTGTAAAATGTAATACGAACAATGATAGGAAAACAAGACCATCTGAATAATAAGAGGTATAATGTTTAAAAATATTTTTGAAAATAAACAACGGAAAATTGATTCACAATTTTAATACATACTTTAATATAAATAAATATCAAAATCTATAAGAATAAGTTAACGACCAATTTACGAACTAATGCAAGATCATGTTAGTTAAAATCAATTTTATTTAGATATACATTGAACGTTTCCACCTAACTTGGACAACTCAGCAACGTACACAGAATAATTCGTTTAAGTTTAATATATGAAGCGGTTTATAATTTTTTTAATTATAAAATTTTTCCTGATTTTCTGGAGTTCACACAATCACAGTTGTAGAAAAAACGAAACAACGGCAAAAAGCTCTGGCAATTAGTCAAACAACAATGAAACGTTGATCAATTAAAAATTAAAAATTAAAAGCTTACAAATTGCGTCAATGCTAAAAAATGTAAACTTTTATTCGACGTTTGATATTGATTCGACGTGAATATAGTAATCCGTTATAAGTTGTCCAACAAAGACCAAACTTGTAGTCAAATATGTATAAATCGGTGTGTCAATGTTAATAAAATATCGTTTGGTTCTTAGATGAAAATAAAACAAAGGATGGAAATAAAAAGACTTTAAAATAAATAATCTCAAAATCCTTTAGTTATGCTACATGATTATAGTATTTTAATATTTTCTTACAATTAGTTTCTCACGCTCGATGCAGTAATAAAATATAAATAAATGGACGAAATTCTATAAAAGGATCATATCATATGATTCGTGAAATTTGAAAATAATTGGACCGTTTTGCTGGTGTATCGGAACGAAAGCGTTCCCATAACGATAATACAATAATCAGACACATGTCGTGAGCGTCACGAAACCACCTGGATGAGTTAACTTCGCTTCTCATGTAGTAAACGAACCCCAACGCGATGACACAGGCCGATTACGGTATTTTAAGCAGTGTTAAAGTCCAATTTGCAACGGTTTCATCCAATTTTTGTCAATTATTGGCAACCGTGCGACAACGAAATAAAATACAAGTCCCGTAACGCGCATGCGCTGCGGGACAACACTTTGTTAAGTTACGTGTGCCAATAACTCGTGAAAGAAATTGCCCTCTGCAGCCAGAACATCGACGTACAAAGAATTTTCTAATTATCTGACTCAGGACAAGATCTCGTCTTCAGATGCAAATCCGTGTCCCACCTAAGCTACGTTGTGGCACGTCACAGGATATTTTGCATAATCCGAAATTTAACAATATAACAAGACAACTTTCACAGCTGCTGCTCGGTATCCTTCACTTTTCAGAACATTGACCTAGTCTTGAAAGACTCGAGGGCAAGGGGTCGAAGCGGCAGCTCGTAAAAAAGTAACGAACTCGCTGGATGGTTTACCTATATAGATTATACAATATTTCTAGCGGGGAGCACCGAACTAAAATTTGCATTCGTCACATTTCGCTAATTACAACAAATTGCGTGCTATATCAACTCTGACAGCTTCAATATAAAATCGGTTATACGTTGTTGCGCAATTAACTCGCCTAAGGTTGCCAACGCCTATCTAGATTGATGATTTTCTATTAGTCGTCCAAACTACTGCTTGTTCGCTTAACAGAAAAATGAGACGAAACTTTCAGCACTTGCATTAATTTATTTATATTAATGCGAGGCAATAAATTGATGCGAAGAAACGACAGTATATCTGATGAAACCAGGCCACGTGTGCAATCGTAGCATCTGCTCATACTTCCCTCCGCAAAGTCCAGAATCCCACGACCCAAGGTACAAACGTCTCACCTAGAACAGCGTACTCGAAAAAAAGGATCATTATACCTCGCTGATTCCTTACGTCACAAGAGCCCGGGCACATGTTCGTGACGTCACAGTAGGCACACGTCATCTGGCGTGACGTCGTGCGACGAAGGGGGCCCCGAAATCTTAAGCAGGACATCTGCGGGGTGTCTGGATCAAGGGGAGGAAACGTGCAGAGACGGCCACGATCACAGGGGGGGGCCCGGCCGACGGGAAGGGGAGAAATTGTGCAAGAAAAGAATGAGATAAAATTGCACGCGGCGCGTAACAAGGTAGGGAGGGGGAGGGGGGACACGTGGGAAAACGGCACGCGTCCCTTTTTGGGCCCGGTGTCTTTTACACCTGGAACTTTTTCGGGCATCTATCAAGAAGCCCTCGATTTTCAAGGTGAAATTCCATCGTGTGACTTCGCGTGTCTATGAACGCGAACCCCTCGATCGGACACGAGCGCACGATCAAAAACGGTCGACAGATACGTTCGTCTACCGCATACGTCCTGGTATCGTACCGCTGCATGTCACCGAATTGCTAGTAGTGTATCTTTCCCGCACCTTTTCAATTAAATATATTTTTACTTTTCTTTAGCGGATTTAGTGGGTTTTTAATCAATCCTGTGATTCTGAAAAATTATCAAATAACGATAGATACGGCTAAATTTTTAGGACTAGAAAGATGATTTCATTATACTAAGCTTTGCTACATTGAAGCTTTCGAAAGATTGCAACAGTACATAATGCTGTGTAAAAGAACTACTTGACTATAAGAATTCCCCGTGAATCCCATGAAACGAAGAATCTCAACGTTCGTACCATATGACGCGCATAAATAATGACTTTAAGACGTCTCGGTCCGATGACCGACGCAAGAAGCACGACGCCGCAGTTGCACTCGAGAAAATCGATATAAGAACTTCAGTAGGTCGGGCAGGTGACGTTGGTCGCGTGCCAGGCTTCCCCTTCGGCAGCCAAGCAAGAAAAGCATTTTGCGCAACGTATTGTCCTTGCTTCCCCTTTGCTCATCGGCTTGCGGTCCCTTTAACGGGGGTTACGAAAGGTAGGCCCCTGTACAGTTGTGCGAAGGAAATATCTGTCGTCTTGCATACGGAAAAATGATCTGTTATGAAAATTATAATTTCACCGCAAAAATTTTTACGAATAACGAGGACTATATAGATTTTCGCGATATGTTGTTTTTATCAGCGTTAAGAGAAATAAAGATACATTGATATTCTAAATATATTCTATATGTTTTAGGATTCTAACATACCAGTATGCTACGCAATACAGTATCGTTGATATTCCATTTAATTCTATTTCAATTTATGTCGAACTTTTAGCTGGTTAGAGATATTGATAAAAATCGACATCCATGATATACGAAAACATTTGCTGTTTCGTCTTGTGCAAACTTTTAGATGAAAATAGACTGCTGCTTAATATTCCGAATATATTTAATGGTCGAAGAGTGTAGAGGTAAAGGCTATTCTCGAAAGTTCTATCCATTTATTACAAAAGCACGTTGATAAAAAACTGTCTTCGCATCAGCTGCAAATCAATAATCCAGGTGGCAGGCGATGCTCGGCGCGTGCCGGCGCGTCTGGCAATAAGAGAATCGAAAAATCTTATAAGGAGGGGTTCTCTCCTCCGTGCAATCCGTGCAAGACCGATGTATTGTTTGCACCCCAGCCTGCAAACAGCACGAGTTCGTCGGGCAGCAGATGCGACAGACTTACTATCGACGTGTTTGTACTATTCATTTCTTCTTTCGCTCAATAAACGAGAACCACGTCGTCGTATTTATTGATTTAACATGAAAAATCGAATTAAATCGTGAAAGTAGCAATTTCGTTTACGAAAAAGCAATTTTGCAGCTCAATATGGGAAAGTTGATTTTTTTATACCTGTGAGATCTTCGTTCTAATATTGAGATTATATTAATATTTTATTACCGAAAAAATATCTTGTCTGAAACTATCTTAGCTCCATATATATTTCATAGAAAAGAAATTTCAGGCGAATAAAGGATTCTATGAAGAAAATCGAACATGGAGAAAATAATTCGATCTGAATGAATTCGAATCAGCAATCACTTGTGGGATATGTCTCGTTTGCCGTAATGAATTAGAAAATAAATCGTAAAAGATTCATGAACGTTTCTCTATTGACTTTATCCGTCAATTTTTAAATGGATCGCATTTTTATCGCACGTTTGGTATCTATCATTATTGTAGAATATATTTTCTGATAACTCATATTCGCCTTTCTACATCAATTGAGTGTCAGCCACAGCGATATAAGAGATTGTAGCGCGAAAAGACCGGAAGAGATCAGACGGTGGAAAAGATTTTTCCACACGACCATCTGTGTTTCCATCATTCTGCTTATGTATGCAGGAAGCTAGCACGAAGCTGCGAGCTAGGTATGAATTTCTCACAGCAAAGTAACCAGTGATCCGCAATTTCAGTCGAGCCGGTTTAGATGCAGGAACCAACTCGTTCGAAATGACAAATTTTACTAGAGGTCTGGCATTCAATAGCCTAGCATGAAAAATTTGCATGAAGCTATCCGAAAGATCGTCCGAGTAAAACGTATCGATCGCCGCGATGAAAAATCCTTGCGTTCCTACCTACCGTTGTCCTTAAACCGACGTCTAAAGCGAGCGACTTTTTCACGACAGATATTTTCCCTCCGTATTAATTGGTACTAATTCCAGAACCTTTTAACGTCTTTATTCGAAAGACGGCGGAATCTTTGAATTATTTATCTTCGAATTATCCTTTGATGATTTAAACCTTTAAATTTATTATTATGAGAAATACTATTTATATTCTTTAAGCTGAAAATTTGGCAAAAATATAAAATTTTTATTTACCTTTATCGGCATAAACTGAATTAGAACAGAAAGAGTAGGTACACGTGACAAAATAATATATTTAAAACAAAATTTTATTTTATTTAGGAGTCTGTTAATTTTATATTTTTAACATATTTAAGAAAAATAAAATACTGTTTTATAAGCAAAATATAAACTTTTCAGTGGATTTTATGCTGTTTCGACCTGAGAATTTTTATTAAAAATGTTTGTAAACATTTTAGTTTTATACGCAGGAGTAAAGATCTGTTAACTTAATTTCGACCAAAAAATGTCACTTTTCTCTCTATTCTCACTGGTATTTCCTAATTTAATTTCTCATTAAAATCAATTAGCTGGTTACACTATTACAGCTATTGCTAATTAAAATTATGTAACTCGAGAGCAACTTATGTACATCGATAATTGTGCACTGATCCGAATGATTAATTTCTGCGGAAAAAGAATTGACATGCCGAATACATGGGCAAAGAATCAACTAGCACCATTTGGACCTGTTCCGGCATCTCAAAGCGGGGTCTGCGGGAGGGAGGAGGAGGGACCCACCGTGGCAGAGAGGGCCCTTGACGGTAGCCGATATCGGGTACACACTGAGCCGAGCGGTACCGAAGAGGTTGCCGAAGAAGCCCGAGGACGATGGTGGGAACGCATTGCACGGTGTGTTCTCACCAGCTCTCTCGGGGCGCCTAGCTGCGAGGAGCGTCGCCGCAAGGTTGCTGCCTTGTTGCTGCTACGATGTCGGGGCCCGTACCGCTGCAGCCGGAGCATTGCTGACGCCGCTGCAGCAACCTGCCGCTCCACGACCTCGCCGGTTGCCATCACGAGCGATGACAACCGTATTCCGCGACGAGCGCCGACCAAAACTGGACCCCACATGACCCGGCCGGCCTACCGACCCTCCCCTATTGTTTCGCTCGCGTAATAGCGCGAC
This sequence comes from Vollenhovia emeryi, assembly GCF_000949405.1. Lineage (NCBI taxonomy): Eukaryota > Metazoa > Arthropoda > Insecta > Hymenoptera > Formicidae > Vollenhovia > Vollenhovia emeryi. Next base: position 308,982 of record NW_011967178.1, on the reverse strand, counting down.
CGGAACTCTCAAGTGCACTCGAGATCGCGGCGCAAGAATGTAATGCGAGACGGTTCCTCCGTCCGGATATATTTGGCAAAGACGCTGATCTTAATCGTCAAGAATGACGTTCCTCGCAAGATAATATTATGTATATTACAATCGTATTTTGTATATCTGGAAAACGTGCAATAACGCTACTATCATATTTCGAGATTGCAGACGTCGATAAAGAATAGCGGAAGTTAATTTTGTCCGTCGATCCATTAAGATACAATTGCTATCGAATTATATTCCAATTCTCAGAAATACCAGCCGAAGGACGACGGTGTAACGTATGATTTATAAACGCGCGGCCTGCTCTAGTCACGCGTACTACTAATCGCACGACGCGCAAGAGCAATAAAGAGAACAGTATGAAAACAAACTTGTATGCTGTAGGGATTATTGTGCGTTCGACTAAACGACCAGAAGAAATCTTGCGATCCCATCAACGTGCCGGTTCTTTCTGGTTGATCGAAGACTAAACAGATCGTGTTTCCCAAAGATCAGCCGCTAAATGATTTCAACGGAGTCGTGAATACATTATATTAGATTTAATATTCGTGCGCGGACGAATCGAGACGCGATCGGACGTGCAAAAAGATTAAATCGTACGGCCAGGGTGACCGCGCGATAAATTGCTCCATTTTTATTTCTTGCTTCTTGTTTCTTTTCTATTCTAATAATAATCTAAATTCGTACTCTGAATTCGCGTTCGTATTCTACAATAACAATTGTTAGAGATTAATCGAATAAAACTGAAGTCTTATTATTAATAAGATCAGCAAGCGATTGCTCAGACGAGTCCAAGAGGGAAGAGAAGAAAAGGAAAAAGAGGCTCTACACCGCAAAGTAAAATATTCCCACAGGAAGGCTATACGAAACCTCCCACGATTCTCAAAGGGAAACAGTTATGGCGCGTCAACAAGGACACAAAATTTCAACCTTTCTATGCAAATACGTACCTGCCTCCGCACGGCCTGACTTAACACTTTTCTTCTTCCCTTCCTAATAAAACGTCGAATCCCGGGGGCCGCGAGTTCCTCGTGTGTCGGCCACGCGCACCGCCATAGCGGTCAGACCCCCATAATGGATGCACGAGGCACGGCTCGTTTCCTTTTCTTTTCGCATATCTTTTTCGCTCCTTCTACGCGGGCCCCTCTCTGTCCCTCGCCCTTTGCGTGCTCGCCATTATGGGCACCCGGAATCCACCGACACGACGGAATATAAGGCAAAGGGTGAAGCCGAACGCGAATCGCAGAAACGTGGGAACCGTCGCCAGGTGATCCCTCGCCGTAAGCTCGTAAGCGTCGCGCGGGCACGAACTTTTGCGAGCCAAGGCAAAAGACGGCCACTCCGGAAAGGGGTACGCGAGAATGGGACGGTCCTCTCCGGGCCCTCGATGCTTATGCAAGGGGGATGCAACTTGCGTCGAGTGCTGTACGCGAGAGCAGTCATGTCGCGAGACTGAAGCTATATATGCACTACATTTCGCCAAATTTTAAATAACCATCGTAGCTATTTGAGTTAAAGAGGAATTCAAATGTATTTTTATTAGAAAGTGTTGAAATAGCTTGACTAAATTATTAGTAAAATAAGATTTACAATTAAATCGAGATATCATATTCCGCGATAGAAATCAAGATTTTAAAAAGTGATATAAACTGTTTTATTATAAATTCTTTCAATATTTAGACATTACTGATGAATTTCTTCTTACATATTCTCGCGGAAATAATTGATGTAAAAATTGTTGCCCGTAACTGAAGTGTTACTTGAACGAGCTTGCTATTGTAAAGTATTTTTCTTTACGTGTGTCCAGCACACGACTCGATTCCCAGCGGTAAAACCCACTGACCCAATTCGACTGAATGGAATATTTTTGATTCACGATTGGGATTTCAAGACTATTGTGCCAAAGATATTCGTGTTACCTTTTACGACGATTTACCGTATAAAGGCTCAGTTATATTATAGTCTCTCCTTGTATTTTCCTTTTCGTTGAAATCGACTTGTAGTTACTGATACCTGCGTTTCAATTATTTATTTAAAATATGCCATTGGAAAATATTTAGAAAACAATGCATTGAGACAAACTTTGAATTTTAGAGAACACTTTTTCTAGGTGTTATACAAGTATAATAGTTTGAAATTGCCTCATATTATTTTAAGATTCGAGTCTAATCATTGAGGAGATAAAAATTTATTACAAGATTGTTATTAGAGTATTCTAATCTAAATGTCACCCTTTTGGAAGAAACAAACGGCGAACATTATAAGTGACGCCGGTGGGTTTTTTCATCGAATCCCACGGAAACGAGTTATATTTTCCTGCATTTCCAACTGCGTTTCCCGGGGACGACAATCCAGATGTCGTTTTATCGACCCCACGCGTATATTTTTTAGCCGGTTTGCATGCCTCAACACCGATATAATAGGGTTCGCTATACGCATTATATTAATACTCGCATGGATTCTAGTTCTCGTGTACGTTTTATGGTCTCTTTCCGGTAATTAGATGGTTTTTTCGGTTAATATAGTACATTACGCAATGAACATATTTAATGCGAGACTCGCACAGAAACTAGAAAGAGGGTTCTCTTTAAACTCAAGACGCCAGCTTCCACATATCGCGAGCGGAAATGAAGATTTCGAGACTTAGGGGTAACGTTTCCTTCCTGCACGATGACTGCGTGGGTGCGAGCTGCAGGTGCATCCCAAGATCGAACCTCAAGAGCAGCAGGATCGGAGGATGGGCGTTCCAAATTTAAGACGTGACGCGCCTTCTTGATCCTTCTCGAGAAGTTTGTGGTCAAGCCAAGTACTCTGGCGCTCTCAGCCTCCCTGGGGTTAATGAGAAGGTCGCGACATCTGACCGAACGCCTTCCGTTATGACAGCTAGGCTGGAATATTTATGGGAAATTATGGATCATGGGAAAAAGAAAGGATCTCGTGCAAGTGGACGTAACAAAGCAAAATTTGCTTACCCAACACTTGTTAATCTACATAATTGTTTGCTTCATAACGCCAATATTTTTACAGATAAATTGGCAAATTATTATTTTATATTTTTTCAGTCCCCTTTATATATTTGTTACGCTTTTATAATATTCGGTACTTAATAAAAAATAAATAAAAATTAAATAAAAATTTTATATATTCTTATATATATTTGCTATATAGAGTATATTTTGTATTTATATTAGAAAGAACTTTTAAGCATTAAGTAATACACGAATTGCCCATAGGTAGTTATACCTGAAAAAGGTGCAAAAACAAGACTCAAGATGGAGCGATCCATTTTTCTTTAAAGCCATTCATACCCTTTCAAAAACATAAATTAGACATTTACTGACGTAAATGTAAAAGCTAAAGAGGCCTAGAAAAACTTTACTGTCCGACATTAGTTTTATAACTTGGGCGCAATAATGTATCAATCTCAAGGCTATGCCTCTTTAGTGGTTACAAGTAAAGACATAAAATAAGTCATCACAAAAGGGTCTATTTTCCGGGATGTAACGGACAGTTGGCCTCGGGCCAAAGTGAAGAAGTGTTTCTGTTTCTCTCTATTTCTTAAGATGTGACAATATTACTTTTTAATCTCTGCATCCACAACGTCTAAATTAATAATATTTAAATTTAATTTTCACACCAAACTAACGTGAAGGTGATTTAAATTCATGATAAGCAAAATTATTAATTGTGTTTTGAAATTCTTTGTATAAATTGCAAGTCGCAGCTGCTTGTCAATTGATTGTTATTTATCAGGTTAACACATCAAATGCTTCTATCAAACGCGAAAGGGTTTATATGTCGTAAACATTGAATCCTTTGTTAAATCTTGACATCTGAACAGGGATACTTAAAGTGCATGAACGTGAAAAAAATTTCGACTATAGCTCGGTTGCGTTTATCGAGTCATCTTGTCACGTAAGGATCTGATTTTTAAACGGCTAATAACCCAGTCATAGCTAAAGAGCTCTCATTGCTCACAATTAGCATCTTGAATGTGAAACGCACAGCTGCTTCTGTAAATGGGGTAATTTATCGTAACTAAATCTCCCGCGCGTATTCACGATATATCGCGAACTACTAACGTAGAGATTCTTTCGCGTGTAGTATTTTTGCCTGTACCGTGCATGACTCATTTCGTTCTTTTCGGAATATATACACGAAAAAATGCTGTTAAATTTACAAAAAAATAAAATCGCTTGAATGAAACGTTAACGTCACGGGCTGCCACAAACAGAAATAATTCATTCAATTGTATTTGCTATGGATTTTAATTTTAAGCATTGAACTAAATATCCAAATTATTAAGACAACTATCTGATGTTTTTCATTCATCAATACTGATGTCGTTTCAACGACATTTATTTCAATTACACTGGCCTGGTTGATGCAGCATCATTGCTTGCCGTGTACATTATTTTCTACCACGATAGAGCAATAAAATGTTGGAAAAAATTGTGCGCATAAAATTAACTTGTTTGGAAATAATTTTGATGACAAGGGTGTAGATTACAACTGATTTAAGTGGGACGTAACTGTAAATGTCAATTCAGCAGCGTAATAAAGTAGTTATTGAGTCTTACTTGGGTCTACTGTATCTCTGCTGCAATAAATGTGTCTGCACCCTGTGAGATATATTCTCAAAGGTTGACATAATGTGTAGGTATTCGATACAATAGCGATATATAGTAAGTAAGTGATTTAGGAGGAGCAACGGGCACAAATTGCCGGAAGAAATTCGTGCTGAACGTATTAATAAAAAGTTTTTCGGTATAATTTAAACCATAACGTTCAAATCATAAAGATTTATTGCCATGGTCATTGTTCGAGGCCCAACTGATTTTAATAGCAAACGAATGTCGTCTTACGTTTACAAATTATGAAGTTATATAAGATTTGTTTAAAAAACTCCCGGATTTTGTCTTTATAATTTTCGCGGGTTTATTTATAATTTACTCCCATTGAAATAGTTTTATCCCCTTTGAAATACGTTTCTTCCTTGATACAATTCTCTGAACGTCGTTTCCACTTCTGGAAGCAATCCTGAAATGCGTTTCGACGGAAGTTCGTCCGTGAATTTTCTTTCCAATATTTCAGTCCTGTGGCCTCTCAATGTAGATTTCGTTGTGAAAACGTGTGTAGGGATCGGGTCGAGAGAATGTCAGGCAAAAATGGCCTGAAGTGTAGAAAAACAATTCATTGTTCCTCCACCACATGACAACGCGTTTGTACATGCATTCCTGTTCATTCATCATTTCTCTTTGAAAGAGCGAACTTTCGTCACAACTGAAAATAGGAAAAATTTGTGGACAGACTTACGCGCTGTTTCGAAAGCCGCTTCCCAAGACTGTTTTCAGAAACGAAAACGTTCGAAGTGTTTCAACCGAAAAGGAACGTTTTTCGACGAAATTAGAGCTGAAAAAATTGTAAATAAAGCTCCAAAAATTATAAAAAATAATAACAAAATGCCAGAACTTTTTGAACAAACCTATTTTTATTATGCATTTGTTTGCATACCGTTTCAAATGCATATTTTTCCTACGTGATATCGCTTCCTACATTTTTATATCTTCATCAACGTTTTTACGTTATCTAGTAAGCGTACCACTAAAAATCGTGACGAAATTTTAACCGTTAATTATCTATCTCATAGCCCGAAAATAACTTCGTTATTTTTAATTCGTAATTTCATGGAGAGATGTATACGAATTAAGGTTTTTCCTCTAAAATGTGCGTAAAAAAGAGAAGAAAAATAAAGCCGCGTTTTATTATACATTCACATTTTACAAATAGCGAGTACGTCAGAACATGTCACTGCGTTAACAGCGACAGCTTTGTACAGATAAATAACAGCACATTTTAAAACAATTCCCACGTGAGAGGCCCCGCATTCGCTCTCGTATGCACCCGTGTAAACCGTGCATCGGATCGCGTTGCACACGCCAGCCACACTTATGACGCGCGCATACGCACGCACATACACATCGCCGGCACGCAATGTTTGCCCTTCTCTGTCAGATGATCCTCTATTGCACGCCTTTGTGCTTTACCGCTGCTACAGTCGATGCGCGCTAACAATCTGTCCTTTTTCATTGATATCGCGTCGTCCGCGTCGTGACAAAAACTGATAAAATCTCCCTCTCTCTCTCCCTCTCGAATACCGCTCGTGATATTTTATCATTAGAATTTTACACGCCGTTATTACAAATAAGGAAATATCCGTAGCACCTCTTTACCAAATAACAAAAATAAAAAGTGAAAGAGTTGTAACGTGCGTTATTTGTTACTCTTTTTTTTATTCGATGGGACTTTCTCGTGAGAGGTCGAAGTACTTAAAGGATATAATTGTACCAATTGAAAATGAATTAAATATATCGCCTGCCTGGTTGCAAATTGCCCAAACCACTTCCGATATTATCTTCACAGGATGTAGCCCAAATTAAATAAGCGACTACGTTGCACGAGGTATATCCTGCAGACGGCGTGAATTCCCACACATCAACAGGTCTCAGGAGGGCCGAGGACCTCCCCACCTTTGGGGTACCCAATATCCCACTCCGGAACGCACTTTTCCCCACTCTATACGGGTGCATCGGCATGCGGTCTTCGAAATCGAAAACAGTTACCCTCAATACCCCAAGCGGGACGTCCATCGGCGAAGATGGACTTCCCTACACACCGCTTTAGAATTTCAAAGTCACACGTTAATATAAGGCCAACAGTCTGACCGGCCAAACACTGTTTATACTTTTCTTTAACTAAGCCTCGGTTTCTATTTTCGTGAAAATAATTCGCACACATACACACCACAGAAACGCCTGGCTGTTAAATTGAGTTTCAGTGTTCTTCGGTGCGTACGTTCAACTTTGACTCGTCACATTGTGAGTGTGGGCAATAAATCGGAGCAATTCTCGAGGATTAATTTAATAATTAATTGCAATAAGTGCATCCGCACGGAAGGTATGACAGTTGAGAACTCTGCTTAGTGGTGAAGTACCATAATTACAAAATGTTGGGCAGCGAAGAAGAACTCGAGCCGCAAACACACTCGGGAATGACGAAAGCGGAACTGAGGAGGGTAATGAATGTTTTATAATCAGATGAGATCATTCTACTGTTGCATAAAAAATTTCCATACGAAAAATTACTATATCGACATGTTCTATTGGAGATGGAGAGACATGATATGACGATTTAAAGAAGTATTTAGAGGAAAGTCCGCTATTATGAGACCGGCTCCTAAATTATGAGACAACGAGGTATCTACTAAATTAATAGGCATTGTCGGTTGGTTCCACCATGACTTTATTGCCATTGGAGTGAGATCTGTTTAGTGGAAAATTCATTGTTAAATTGTGTAATCGCCACAAAAGAGGATTGTGATTGAATTTGAATGTTGAAAACCTGCTGTCTCATATTAGAAGCCTATCTCGCAATAGGGGACTTTCCTCTATTATTAAGTGGTGAATAAGTGATGAATATCTTAATCCGATTATTTCAGAGCAACAAACCGATTATGGAAAAACGACGACGCGCTCGAATTAATCAGTATCTCGACGAGCTGAAGAATTACATACTCCTTAGTGAAAAAGACGTAAGTCTCGGATTTAATTTTTCGCAATACATACCACTAAATATGTATCCGACGATACGGTGTTCGAATTCGAAATTCCGTCTGTCGCTGGCCAGTTTTAATATGCCGGTTAAACATCGATCGAAGTAGCTAGTTAATCGAAGCTATTTCGATATAATACTTTTTGTGTCTTTCGATATTTAAACGCGCTTAAATTACCTGCTCGCAAGATTCACGATAAACAACGGCATCAGCGAAACGCAAAATGATAGCACGAGATTGCATGCCAGTCAGTGCACGTATGATTTTTGTTTGTCCTCGTGAGATCCACATGGTGCCGTGTTAAAACGTGTCGTAGAAAAACGTGACTTCTGAGCTGTTTATCTAGAGACGTGATCCGCTTTATGAGAGATAACATTAAAAAATGTGCTACTTCTGATCGCGCTCTGAAGGACGACGCTTAAGAAACGCAGCATTTTTGCACGCTATTTACAGAATTATTATTTTGAGTATTATCCTAATTACCGTTCTCGAAATTTCCCTGGCCTGCTCAAATTAATTTTAACTTTATTCGAGGTTGAAAAAAAATTCTATTTTTTTATTATTAAATATCGCCGTATTATACATAAATTGTGTCAAACAATGTTCAACGTAATATTTTTTAAACAAAATGCGTAATTATTTCTGTCAGTTTAATATTTGAAAAATATAATTTTTGTCACTTGAATATGAAACTCGGAGATGTATAGGACTGACTGATCATTGTCGGTAGCGGAAGTTGTCATAACGGATGTATATTGAATGTATTTGATCAGGTTGTCCACTGTGGACCCCTTTTTCCCTCGGCATCCTCTGCGACAGGATCCATTTTAGACTGGAGGATTGGATGAAAGGAAGTGGGGGTAGGTTTTGTTTTAGTATTTTAGATGTCTCCGCGTGGGAAACAGATGGAACTGGATCCTCGTACGTCTATGTAACCTCTGTTCTACAGATTTTACAATGGCATTCCAGTCGGTTAAAGGAAGAGGTGGCGAACCTCTGAAATAGCCTCCAAGTTTCCCCTGTGCCCATGTAACTTTCGAAATCATTTCTCAACATTGTCCCAATGTTGATTCAGCCAGTAGCGACTCGAAACGTAGCGTAATATTTGATATCCGATTGTAAAGTCGGCTTGAAAATGTTGCACAAGTGAAACACAAAACGAAGGAAGGAGATTATAAAATAATGAACTGCACATGTGAATTAGTTATCGATTGATTGAGCTTTTTTTCACGGATCAAAGATTCTCCGCCGCGTAATACAATCCATTGAGGTTGATTTCTCAAACAGGGATGTATAACAAGACAAGACGCTCTCACCATTCTTTCTCTCCGCTCTCGTCCAGATGACTTCCGCTACCTGCTCGCACCAGTGTGTCCGTCCCGTTCGTCCGAAACGCCCCCCGCGTGTTCGTGGGAACCTCGAAATAATTATTACGAAGAAAAAGAATCTCATCTCAGGTTGCAGCCTCTTTTGTTGACCGTATCATCTTTAAGGATCCAGCTCCGCGACGACGGTGCGGATCGGCGAAAAAAAGGGGGGGGGGGGGGAGATGCGCAACGCCTCTACTTTCTTTTTTTTTGTTCAGTCCTTTAACAGGTGCTAGTCCTCCGCTCTTGAGTTTGGGGTGTCAAATTCACTCGCGGGAAAATCGATATCTACGATGTTTCTCTCGTCCCACGCAATATTATTCTTGTTACATTTTTGCAAGTGATTTCTTCTCACGTTGCACGACTGGTTTAACGTTTTGGTTTCGTTGCATTTCTTAAAGTCAAAGCGTCCACCGAGTCACAAGCATTTATACGATTCCGTGTACAAATGACGCTCTGCCGACTCCCACGCTCATTCTTCAGGCGATCGCAAATTTACCATAAAAATGCGAACATCAGGATGATCCGACAGGATAAGGTTCAAAGAATTGAGAGGATACAATGGACCCTCGAAAAAGAGGACCGTTCTACTATTGAGGTATTGGTGGTTAAAGGGCTGATGGGAATTTATACGGCATAAGCTCGATTCGGGGAAGGTCACGTTCATCAGGATATCTGAAAAACCGCTCCGCGATGTTTTTGAGAGCCGAATCGTTTCCCACGACTCAATTGATCGCTTGTAAATAGCTCATTTTACGAGCAACCTTAACTCCGTAACATTATTTATACTAATGATTTAATTGAATAAATTCAGATGTAATAAATTATATAATGTAATGTAAATATTATAATAATTGTATATACAATATGTATGTGTGATGTATTATACATATGTATATATTATACAATTCTTTCGCTTATCGATAGATTATCGCTAAATTATTCCGTAATAGTATGTTGGCGACAGGTAAACATCCTCGAGCAATTCACGCGCGACTTGGATAAAACAAGTTAACGATCTATTGCGCGTGCAATTTAATAAAAAAAATCTAAGAAAATGCGAGAGCTAAAGCGTCCTTAAACGCCCTTAGGCTGACTACGAAATGGGTTGCATTAGCTACCGTAGTTGCTAGTCTGTTATTACGGTAGCAGTTCACATCAAGTCAATTATATGGGCGTGTCGCGTCATCGTGCGTTATCTTCGATAGAGAAGGATCGATGTCCGATCAAAGATCCTTCTTCTAGCAAGAAGCTCGTTTCTAGCCGCAGTTACTGTGCTTCGAATAAGAAGGAACCCCATTGTAGACCCGTTTTACCGCGTACAAGGTCCTTTAGCTTCACCGCCAAATAGCTTCTGTGGATAACGCAGAGTTCTTTCAGTACCGATGCACGTTACGCTCTCTAACTTCTCGACCGGAAGATCATTGAGGTCATTTCAAGGTCATTTCTTTCCGTTAGGCAGTTGCATTCGACGGACAACATAATAATGCTTTTATTGACACGTGTATGAATCATTATGAATGATTATAAATTCTTGATATTGATACTTAGACCATTTTTACCTGTTACAGCCAACTAGGCACTCGAAACTCGAGAAGGCCGATATCCTCGAAATGACGGTGAAGCATATACAAACGATGCAGCGACAGCAGTTGAACGCGGCCGTCTCCAACGATCCAGTGGTGCTAACGAAATTCCGTTCTGGATTTTCTGAATGTGCTACCGAAGTATCGCGATACGTCAGCCGCCTCGAGAACGTCGATCCCACCATCAAGCAACGATTGGTATCACACTTGAACAGCTGCGTGAGCCATCTCCAGCAAATGGCGCCATTCTACAGCCAGTACATGCCCTACATGCCGGAGCGCCTCTACCCGGAGGTAAAGGTTGGCTTCCAGAGCGATTTCCAGAATGGGGATGAGAATAACAACGGCAGCGCGAGAATACAGATACCGAACGGAGAACGGATCCAATTGATCCCGAGCCGACTGCCGACGGGCGAGCTGGCATTCTTGGTGCCGCAATCCGCCGGCATCTCCGCGAATTTTCCCTTCTTTCCACCGGCCACGGATTCATCCGCGAGAATCGGTCAGTCGTCGGCTTTTACCGCGGTTCACCGACCGCACACCCCGCTGCTGAGCCCTTCGACTTCCACGTCGAGTTACGGCGACGAGAGTCATCATTCGGAACATCCGCAGGCGACGACGCCTAACCATCATCAGCCGCAACATCGATTCAAATTACCCGAGCAGAGCCCTGCGTCCTCAAAGAGCTTCTCGTCCTCGCCAGAGACCCAGAAACCGCAAATTAGCTCGACTAGCGACCGAAAGTCACCCACAGCGGCATTCTTGGAATCTAAGGCCGTGGACGACAATGTCCCGGCCAAAAAAGACGCCGTGGAAAGTTTGGACAATGCCAATAATACGAACGGCACGGCGATGCACGGTTTGCGACAACCGCTCTCCGTGATTACGGACAAAACTTACAATCGCGCTCCGAGTGGGTTGCTACTCAAGAGAGACGGTCTCAGGAAACGTCATTCCGACGGGCTTTTGGCGATCTCGGATAAGAGACCGAGATATCAAGAACCCACTAGTTCGACCTCCTCGATGAATAATACCGACGTGCTTAAGAGCACAAATGAGCAATCTCCCGCAATTCCTGTCCAAGATTTGCCAGGAAGTCAGAATTGCCAGACGCCGCGAAACTGCAATTCAAATTCCGATAAATTCCCACCGAGCCCGGCAGGTTCTTTAAACGGCGATATGTGGAGACCTTGGTGATCGTTATTAGCTAAGAGTAAAAAAAAATCAAAATTCAACAAGTACTTTAAATATTCAATATGAAGGAGCAAATTACGTGCTTTTGGATTCTTAATTGAAAGCTTACGCTTTCAAGTCGATCGATTGGCGACAGTGTGCCATGAAAATATCATTTTACATATTTTATCATTTGATAACGGTTTGCATAAATCATGAATAATCGGGGAAGCAGAATTTTTGCGCGATGTATTTCTTGCTAGGCGCCGTATTTTTTTTAATTCTAATAAATACGTTAAGGAATAAAGATAAACTTAAAGATAAACAAGCTCATTATCGACAATAAGATGCGGTTTCGTGCCAAAGCGTGAAATTGACTGTCTGCAGGATTGAGTACTCGATGCATCGTTACGCTGCGTCTTCGCCATTTAGATAAAGACTCGTAAGCTTTAAATAGATTAAACTATTAAGTATCAAACTATTATATTTAATAGATTAATATTTCGTTAAGTCTGCCGCAATGCGTAATATGTGAATAGCCCTGTAAATATTTCTATCCTTATTTAATTAAATATATGTTTTAATCAGAAATTATAATTTTACGTTAATCAATAATTGTACGAGTGATGATAACTCTTCAGCGGTCTGCGATTTTTAACGATGGTCAGTATTGTATTAATTAACACGTTCACTGCCACGTGGATCGTGACGTACCACGTAAATGATAAATTAACAGCTACATGCATAATTTAAAATTATACGTTAGTCCTTTTACAAATTTTGTTATTAAGTTAACCCTCGATCCACGATGTGTAAAATTTCCTAAACTTTTTTTATAATCTTCTATCGTTAATTACAATTTTATTCCTATATTAACGCGATATCATAGCGGCGGATATCATATTCTTGGCATTTAACGTGTTAAAACGGTGTAACGAGTTTGTGATAAAAGAAAAATGTAACGTTAAAGTACAATCTTTGAGAAAGACACGACGTTTATTACTTATTTTTTTTATTCTTGTATAAACGATACATTCATCGGCAAAATAAATAAATTTACAGAATGCAAACCAATCTCATTGTAAGTGTTACAATTCTGTCTCGCAAAAAAGCTGCTCCTACATATTCTACCAATATTCCACGATCTACCATATTCCACGATCTCGTAAAAGCACGGAAATTTTCCTCGTTGAGAGAGCCATCGGAGGCGCTTTACCCTTTTAAGGAGCGTTAAACGCGCTCCGATTCATAAACTGGAACTTATTCTTTCCTTTTTTGCCGATAAAGGAGCAAAAAGCTGTGGAGAATGAGAATTTCAACCACCTGTTACACCGCAAAACCACCCGCGTTCTCATCGACTGAATGCTTAAACTGATTTATCGACAGAAATCGCGAACTTTGTAAATTCCCTTAGTCTTATTCTTGGGATGCACGTACTTGCGGGTTTTTTTTTTGTAGATGAAATGATCGGTTACTGACAAAGGTAATTAAATGATGCAGTCGATTACGCGACCGGAATGCATAACAAAAATATATCCAAAAATTTACGAGGAATTCGAGCGATTTAACAAATCATCGCGAATTTAACATTTGTTTTATCTGGCTGATTTAAATAGTCATAAATATGTAGTTGTCGCCGTGACGTAGTATTATTTATAACCAGTTTTAACGTATTGAAAACCTGTGCAAGTTCGAGCATTGACAGTGAGATGGCGGCACACATGTTTGAGATTAAAATTTTTTATTCGTAAACGCAATTGTCAAAGGGTGCCTGTAAAATTATAATACCGCGTATATTAACCACTCGTTGCAAATGTATCTAATTTGCTGAAAATTGCGATGCAAATTAACTGAATTTCTAACATTTGTCGATACAATTTGTACCGAAAGGTATACAAATACAAATAAGAAAGTAAAAAAAGAGAGAGACACCGACTTATCTCTCTGTACAGTACGTGACACCACCGTCTACAAATGTACGCATTATTATTACGTGTCATTAAAACTGGTATAATTAAGTGCACGGACATTAAGACGTCTCGCTCGACTCGAGGCACCTGTGGGGTACGGACAATGCTCCTTTCATTAAAGAATCATTACGTCTCTTATAAAACGTAAGGAAAACGGGGCGAAGGAGAATCGCGGCTTTTATAGTTTCTTTCTTCGATCCTTGTGTGACGAGGTACCGTCCTACGTTGTGCGAGGCATCGAAGTCGCCGATTCGTCCGCTTAAATTCGGGTTTAATATCGCACTCTGCTCGCCCCTTTTCGATATTCACGTGCACAATGGGCCTCGGTGTCGGTGTATACACAGATCCCGCGGCTGTGAGTAACTCCCGTGCGCTATATCACGAGTATAAATAATTACTCCGGCGCACAGCAATTACTATAAGTTATGGCGCGGCCGCTACAATTTGCAATGTCAAGACATAAACACTGCTACCGCTTACATTTGAATACATTAAGGCGATGGGAGCCTCTGATTGGACCGACGGGGAGTGGCGCGGTCCCGTATCGGTGCGTGAGCTACGATCTGGTTGACGATTTTTATTGAGGAAACGATCATCTCGCGGCTCTCTCCCCCTCGGCAATCACTGCCGTCGCTATTGCCGTACGGTTGCAGTCGCGAGTCGCCGCTTGATGGATCCCCATTCCCATTTCCGTTGGCGAGCGCACGCTAAAGTGGATCCGCGATTTTCCATCGATGCTGACGTATTTACGGGACGACAGTCGGGATAATCTGTTCCTCCGGTTGTCTTATGATAATCCGCGGATCTTGCGTACGCGATAGATTGCACGGCCACGTGAATCCGATACGTACCTCGTCTTCGTCCGCAACGTTTGTCGCGAGAGTGGAGAAGAATAATCGCGATCGCAACGCTGGACAATGAAGGGTCTTATGCTTTCCCAACGACGGGTCCCTTGGACGTCGAGTTGACAGTCCAATTAAGATAGAATGGCGGAGAAGCGGATGCTAATCTTTGTCGAAAAAAAAAAGATGGTCGCCCCGTGTCGATCCGTGTAATAAATTTAATACTCCGAGCGGTTCGATGGAAGGAAATATTGCGAAATTAGAGATACGTGCCATGATTTAGCATCGCCGCGGCAGATGATGTAAATGCGTGGCGTGCGATGCTAAAGATCTATAAATCGCAGGGGACAACCGCGAATCCGCGACGGCGATGCGAGCGAGAGAGAGGGAGAGGCGCGCTATCGCAACTCTATTCTCTCTATTACTGGAATCAAGCTCAAAACGGCCTCCCGGACGAACCGTGATCTTGCTCCGGCCGACTCATCGATCGGTCGAAAAAACGATCGTCGAAAGCCGACCAGAGTACACAGGCTGTTTCCGTTGCGGTATGCAACCAGACGCGAGTGCCTCCGGACGGCGGATATAGCAATCGCCGAGTGTTTTTCGCGTAGTTGTATTTCGATGGGCATCCGATCGCAAAAGAGAGAGGAAACGGAGAGGACGCCGGGTGCCGGCGCACGGCGAAGGGCGAAGGGCGAGCGGGGCGGTGGAGGCGGATGAGGAGGAGGAGGCGGAGGTTCCGTCCGCGCGTATGTGCGGCCGCCAGGCCATTTGCCTCTGCGGTCTCTTGATTCCTAGCGACTAAATTTTCATCTGTACTCATTCAAGTTTTAATGTGTTTTTGCGGCATCAGTCATTCAAACTTAATCAACAACCGGTTACACGTCGGTGCGCGAGCGCGACCACACAGATTCGCGCGCCGTCGTCGGTGCACGCGTACGCGGGGCGGCCGCGCGGTGCGGCTCCGACTGTGTACGTGTGCGGGCGCGACGGAATATTGGTCGGGCGCACTGTGACGAGAGCGTATTAATTATAACTCTGGTCAGAGGAACGTCAAGAGATGCTTTCGCAGATACCTACGATAAATTGTCGGTTTACCAGCAAATCTCATTTCCAAACCCCGCCATTTTTCCGCTCGTTTATCCACGCCCATTCGGGAGAGCACCGCGCTACGGCGCGCCCGGCCAACGTCGCGGTATTCCCTTCCTTTCACGTGTGTACACGTGTGTATATCCGGCCGCGGTGCGCGACTGTCGCGTGCATAAGAGTGCGATGACAGCGGAAGGGAGAGCGTTTTTACCCAATAAAGTTGGTGAGCGTAATAGGAATGTCGGCATTAACGAGTTCATTCGGCGCTTATCGGGCATTGCCGGCCTGCGACGTGTCATGATAAGGTTTTATTCATTTTCAAATCCATAGAATATCTTGCGTATGTTTTTCGTGCGATTATTAATCGCGCCGGAGCGCACCAGAAATTACCGCGACGTCAAAATAAATTATACCATTTTAAACAATATTAGACGCGCCAAGTGGAAATTCATTCCCGCCGACCAAATTTTCATCTCCGCCCGCTTGAGTTTTTCTGTCTTTTCGCGCCATCGCTCGTTCGAGCTTGATCGACAAACGGCTGCGCGAAAATACGCCGTCTTAGAAAGACCTTCTTCTTCCGTAAACTCGCAATTCACTCTGCGATCACACAAATGGCGCTCGTGGTGGGCTTCCCCCTAATTTTTCATCGTGCTATCAATTCTTAATTTTTCAATTACGTTAAAATGCAATTCGCATATTTAACCTGTTACCGGGAAGGAAGTGACGGACGAAGGTAAACCGCGCAATTAATTGGCCAATTTCCGAGCATTCTTTGTAAATCTCGGTTACGAAGTTTTGTACGGTGCCGAATTAGCTAAGCGTAGCGGAGAAGTGTCGGTGCAAGTAGTCCGAGAGACATTTATTTGGCTGTCTCCGAAGCGGTCGGGAGTTCCGCCGGAGAGCGCGGTAGCGAGGGAGCGAGTAAGCGATACCGCGTTAGCCCCGCGGTGGCAAGTGGTATATCCGATAGAGAAAGAAGCGACTGCAGCGGCGGTAACCTCGAGTAGGGTAGGACAGAGAGGGCCGGCGTGGGAGAGAGAGAGAGGGAAAAAAACCGTGGGGGACGCGGGAAGAAAGGGAGGAAGAAAGGAAGATAAAGAGACTCGTTTACCACAAAATTCGAAAGAGGGACGAGGATGAGGGAAAGGTGTTGAAGCGTGACCAAGAGAAAGGAGGAGGAAGGGAAAGGAAAACAGAACGGGAACGTAAAGCGTGTGCGTGTGCGTGCGCGCGCGCGCGCGCATGTTGTGTGTACACGCGCGTACACACTCGCGGGCCGGCGTGCTCGTGGCGCGAATGAGAGAGAGAGAGAGAGAGAGCGAGTGGGGGTGAGGGGGACTCCATCGGGTGGAAGAAGGACAGGTGCGAGGGGTCCGGAGAGCAGGAGAAGCGGGCATGTTTTATTAAGTGCGTCGCGCGCGTGGAAAAAGCGCGAGGCAATTTTCAGGTGCTAAAGCGGCCGCTGATAACGCGGCACCGCGTTTCAAACAGTCCGTTACACTTTTCAAGTCGTTATACACTCGTTGCTCGAGCGCGCACTTAGCTCGCGGGGTGGTCGATCGCGGATCTCGAGGAGCCGAAGACCGGGGATATCGGCGCCCTCGCGTGCCCGCGGTGCTCGCGCGCCCGCGAATCGTGCGTATCGCGTTACATTTTGTAATAATACACTTGAACATAACATTATATCGATAAACGAGAACTGATACTGTAAATATGATTTGCACGAGCGGCGCGTACGCGCCGCCGTTTGTAACAGAAATGTAATGTATTTGCGCTGGAGAGTTTATCTAAAACGATATATTGTTAACCGACGCTGTATAAATTGTCACGTTACAATTTGACAGCCGTCGTGTAAATTACACGCTTATTTGAACGCGCGCGGGTAAATGCGCGAACGGGAGAAATTGTCAGCGGGCGGCGGAAAGTGTTATCCTTTATGAAAATCGATGCAAACGTTTGCTCCGATTCTTAACGCGGGTGTGACGTGACTACACCCCTTCCCCTCCCCCTCCCTCCCCCCCGGGAACGGTGGCGTGGCCGGTGTAGAGGAAAAGGATTATATACATCGTTAACGCGTGCTGATACGACGGAAGGCAAGCCATCTATTATTTCAGCCGTCAATGAGATGTGTCAGCGCTGACGGATGTACGTCACCCGCGGTGTTCGTCTGGCAGACGCGGCCGACTATCCCGCGAGGGAAAAAAATCCCGGAAAAGTGGAGGAGAGGCGTCGACAAAGTGAGAATTAATATTCAATCGCATTAACGAATCGTCGCTGGCGACGCCATCGTTATACCAGCGGCATACACACATCGGGGAACAGGGGGGGCGCCGTCTGACGCGGCGGACGGGAGCAGCGTCGTGCGGTGAACGGACAGAGAGCGAGCGAGAGATCGCGGGGGCAGGGGGGAGGGGGGGAGGAAGCGCCACTGGAACAAACCACCCCCCCGCGTCGTTTCATCTCGCTCCGCGAGTGCGACGCCAAATGAAAATACCGAAGGACAATGGAAATACTAATGATTGATTGGATACGAAAAAGAATATAATTGAAAAAAACGCGGAGCGCCAGCCAAAAAAAAGCGGCGGTGGCACGAGGGCGCGGGGGCGCGGGCAAGGGGGCGGGCGCGGGGGAGAGAGAGGGAGAGGAGAGGAAAGGTGGTCGGAGGGAAAGAGAAGGCGAGCGAACTATTGGGAATAATATATCAATACCCATCGAACCCACGCATACGAATGCGACGGTTCGGCGAGGGTGCTTGGGGGTAAGGGGCGCCGGGGTTCGCTCGATCGGCGGGGGCGGGCACGAAGGGGTACGAGGGCGTTCGGAAAGAGTAAAAAATATTACACCCTCACATACTGGCGCCACGTCGCGGATGAAACGGGCACTGACCAATACCAATAACGGGCGGCACAAAAGAATGGCCGGTCGGTGTGCGAAAAACAGACCCACACAGCGCCGCGCGGCTCCTCGCTGCTTCGGTGGCATTATAGCTTTTCACGTACCCGGTGGCTCCTCGATACAACAGCGACCGACTCGTCGGACCGGTTCGTTTGAAGGAAATTTCGACGCGGTCATGCGACGCCACGACCAGCGAGGAAGCCCCGTGGAAAAATTAACCCTTGTACCGCCGGGGCTTTTTTTGGCACGTTAAGTGCAGCCCTAGGGACGGCAGCCCGCACTCTTTTCCTTCCATTTTCCTTTCGGATTTGGTATTGTTGCTTTTGTGTGGGCAAACGGCAGAGGGAAACGATATGTCGCCGAGAGTACTTCGTTTCAGCTACGGAACATTTTCTTTTCATGCAACACTTAACGGATGACTCTTTCAACATTACTCGATCGGAAGTCTCATTGCGATGAAACGTAACACGTAGGGCCGTGAAATATGCAATACTGCTACTCAGCAAATCAGTTCAGCACTGAAAACGTTATCGTTTATTGATAGAACATTTTAAATTAAGCATATTCTAAAATTAATTGACCGACATTGCACCCAAAATACGTTTTCGTTCTCCTGACGTAACATAGTTCTCTGCAAATAATAGCAAAAAATCTTGTTTAATTTCCAACGGGGGTTAGTCTACCCTCTGCTCTCCTCGCTTCTCGCGTGTGCGACAAGCGAATACTCGACGGGAGCTCGGCGCGATATAGCTGTTAATGATCCGCGAGGTCGCAGCGTGACGCGGAAATGACGGCGGTACGTTCGAGACGAGACGCTACAAGATTCCTGGCACCCGACAATGTCGAAGCGTTCTCCAGCTCTCGCCGGGCGTCCGAACGGGTGACACCGGTCCACGCAGCTGTCTTGTTCGCTGACTTGTTCCGGGCAACCCTGTAGATGCCACGTAGCGCGGCACACGGTATGGGTGGGTACGAAGCGCGCGTTTAGCATTTGAAAAAAGCGCTGGCCGGGCGACCGCCTCTCGCCCGAATCTCCCATACACCCGCACAAACAAAAGGCTACATTTAGCATTAAAAAAGCACGCAGACCGGCGCTGCCGTGCCGCGAGGAGGGTGAGGAGGAAGAATCAAGGGGGAGGGGGGGCCGGTGGGTGAGATACGGGCAGACCGATGCCGGTTACTCTCATCTCCGCGGCCGTACGGCCGGACATGCGGTCCTCTTTCACGATGCGCACGCCCGCGCGCGTCCGCATGCACGCACGCACACACGCACGCACGCAGGCACGCGCGCGCGCGCGCACGCATGCACGCACGTACGCGCGCACGGTTTCGGCCCGAAAGTAGCGCCAGAGAGGGAAGCGAATAGATAGCGCGGATAACGGTGAGAGACAGAGAGGAAGAGAGAGAAAAAAAGGGGGAGGGAGAGAGCGAGCGCGGAGAGTTGGACGGAGGTGGCCGCGCGAAGCGTATACCAGGCCACGAGGCCGGTGGTGCGAGAGCTTTGGATCGGGACAGAAGTGGTTGATGCATTGGGACAAACACATTTGGCATTAAAACAGCTCCGACACTACGTAGTCCGCAGGAGCAACGTCCCACCGGCGGCGCGGCGCGGCGCGGCGGCAGCGACGGTGGCGGCGGACCGACGCGCGCGCGTGTTGCATGGACGGAAACGCGCGCGTTACGCGTTGCGTCCCTCCCCTCCGCCCCTTTCTCTGTCTCTCTCTCTCACTCCGTCTCTCGTTTTTCCTGTGATCCATCGCTATTTCGCTTCCTATTCTCTTTCTGCCGGTACTCTCTTTCTGTCACCTTCCGCGCGCTGCGATCCGGGCGCGCGCGAAGCGTTGTACGCGGAGTAACACACGTCCGTGGTAGCTGCGCGCGTGTGCTTGTACCTATCAATCGTGTTCGGGGGCTGCATTTTTTCTCGTCCACCACGAGCGGGCCTCCGCGCCGGAACGTGAGGCGGAATGAAAATAGAAGTGCAGTAACGTCGATGGAAAAAAAAAAAAGTAAAAATGATCGGAGCCCCGGGCCGTGTGACGGCATTTCGACGACGGCCGCGACGGCGCGAGGACGCGCCGCCGCGCGCTGCCGCTGATGCCGGTTTGCGGATTGTCGACGTCGCGCCGATTTCTTTACGCGGCGACCGCCGGGGACGGCGCGTTTATCCCGTTTCGCGAAACGATTCGAAGGGTCCGTCGAAAAATATCCAAACACGACCGCGCGCTCGACGCAACTTTGACAAGCGTAAAGATTTGATCTGGATTGAACGCAACGTGGATTAGACGCCCGCTAATCGCAGCGCCGTGTCATCCAATATGGCGGAGAAGAAGAAGTACATAGCGCGCGGACGACAATTATATCTGTCGGAATGAGTTTACATAATGCGACGCCGAAGCTTCGTACATAGCGGGTGAAAACGCTCGGAGTTTAACTCACTTTATTTGCGGTATATTATAACAGGCACATAAATCACATGTAATTTATCCGTTGCATATTACGTCATTTTATATCGAATTTGCGCGTTGATAATGTACCCGGGACGATCGAACGGCGTACCTATATTTTTGCCGATCGTATAACCAACAGTTTCACCTTTCAAACCTCATCCTCCGCATTCCACCCCTCAATCTCTCGCTCGCACCTCGTCTTGATTATATTACGCGTAATTAGTATAACTCTAGAAGCATCGGGCGATAAAGTATTATCGAACGAAAGGGAGAACGCGGCGTACCGGGAACTGGGGAGAAGAAGACGCGAGAAGAGGAGGAGGAGGAGGAGCGAGCCAGAGAGCCTGTCCAGCTCCTCTCTGCCTCCTTCGGATAATTAAAAATAATCCCCGCGGCCCTTTACTCCTTTTTCGCGGCTCATTAAATCGACCATAAATTATGCATCGAAAATTACGGGCAGGGCCACCGAATATCGGTACCAAGCGCGGGCCCCCGACCGGCATAATAAGCAATTTGTAATCAAGAGGCGTCGTACGGGTGTTATAGTTAGTAAGAAATCCAATGGAAGTCCCGTCCCGCTCCCGCTCCCGCTCCCGTCCCGTCCCGTCCCGTCCCGTTCCGTCCCGTCCCGTCCCGTCCGCGGACCGCCGCGCCGGCCGAGGCGGCGCGGAGCGGGGGCGAAGGCAGACGCGTAAAAAGAATTGCAAATTGCGAATTAGCATTATGTCCCGTCTACTCAAATCGTTATTATCCCCGACGAGTTCTGCGCCGCTTCGTCCGAGCTTGGCCCCCGGGGATGCGCTTTGTCGTGATACTCGGCGCAAATCGGATTCACGTCGCTTCGAGTACCGAGGCATCCGGTTAATACGGGGCCAGGAACGGACGAAAATTAAATATCGCGCGTATCTGCGGTGCGTTCGCCCATGCCGCGCGCGCGCTACGCCCGCGAAAAATAGCCGGTAAACCAGCAAGAAACCGCACGCGGTTCGCCGCGGTGCCTCGCATCGACCGCGCAAAGAATCCCCGCTCGCGTCATCGATCGTTTTCCATCTTCCAAGCAATTTTTCACGCGCGATGAAAATTATTTCGGCGTTACGGCGAAAACAGCGATAACCACCGGATTCCTCCTCCGTTTCACACTTTCGGGAGATCACTAGATAAAATGGTGTCCCACCGATTGCATGATTTCATTTGATTTCGTCTAATTACAAATAATCTCATCTAATTGCAGGTAATTTGCTCTTATACGCACGTTTAAAAATATGTGACGTTGTTAAACCTCAAAATATATTTTTCTTATTTTACTAAGAAGCATTTGCTTGTAGAAGTAATTTCAGTTAAGATTTGTAGCATTCGGTTAGGCAGAAAACGTATTTCCTTGCTTTCCCACTTTTCCCACTAGTCTAACCGTGGTCTTAATGAAAAGTAATTTTCTATTTGTATGTACTGTTTATTGTTCCAAATTTGCGCACAAAGGTGTATCAACGTTTCAACTCGCTGTTGTTCGAACAGCAACTATTTTCAGTCTTATTATTAAAAGAATACGCGTTGATAGGTATTTATACATTCCCTAAAAGGAGTAATTTTTTTGGAAAATGAGAACAAGCTGAGAAAATGTTCAAGTTTAATGTTTGTTGTCTAAGTGAAGAAACTTGAAAATGAAGACAATACAGTTACACGGAATTTCGTAAGGATTTGATAATAATTTCGGAGACACTGTCCCACGATTACGCAGTTGGAAAATTTGTGTTTTCTTGTTTAAAAAAATGCCGGTTAAAATTTTTGTGTTAAACGTTTAACACATTCATGTGTTAATTTGACATATTGCTGTTGTGTTAATTGACCTCAAATGTAAAATTATTAAAATAACTGAAAAGAAATGTTAAAACACCACAATGTGTACTTATTATTTTAATCTGACACAATACATATCTTCTATATTATTAGTAACACAATTTTCAGAATAAAATGTTGATTTTATTGTATATAACACAAGTGAAAGTGATTTCGAACCGTCATTTGACTTATTACATCTGTAAAATGTAAAACTTCCTTTTTAACTTCATTTTGTCATCAAAAATATGTAAATTTTACACAAAATTTATTTCAAATTATTTTGAGATTTGCATTTATTTTGTGTTAAAATATTAGCACAGTATTAGTGTGATCATTTAACATATTCATATTATGTTAAATTAACACAAAATGTGATATCTGTTAAATTTAACACAAATTTTTCAACTGTGTACATCAAGCGGTTAACCCCTTGGTCTACTTGGCTGGCGGTTAGTTTCCTTGTGCAAAGACGACGATGAAACGCCGGCTTCTCCTTTTCACGTAAGTCGCGTGATTTGTGACTCACGCAAAAAGCTCGTGTGAATGTCACGCATACACAGGGGAAAAGGCGCGTAAATGTAATTGTACAGCCTATATAGAGCACGCCGTATTGTGCTTTTGTGTAAATCAGTAAACGTATATCGGCAGATGAAGCGACGCTCTGTTATACGCGCGTGTATCGCGCAGAATGTGCACATCGTGTATGAATGAATAAAATATAACGTAAATTTTTCTTTCACGTTAATTATTTCGCACATCATAGACAGCCAGCCCGTTATATAACGGCAAGTCTACCGAGCATAATATTAATAAACCACTGAGAATATAATATAAAATAATTAAAGGTATTATTAAATTTTAAAAAATCATATATTGTTACCGGTTTACCCGTTTGATAAATATGCCATCACTCATTACGTTAGAATTGCGTAAATAATAATTTTGAAAAACCGAGTTTTCCCGCAAAACGTCTTCGTTAAGTGAAAAGTGTCCTGGCGCAGCAAATTGTTATATATTATATGGAAGCGGTACATTTATTTTACGGCATTGGTGTTGCAGCGGTGTGAAAAATGTCCAACGCCGTAGGCACGTTCGACACGAAGCGACACGGCGAGCTTAGATTCCGGGGATAAGGTCCGTAGGAAAGGGGGAGGAAACGTAGACTCGCGAAAAATCGCGACGCCGCATATTTTGCGTTATGCGTATCAGATTAGTTAAACAAGATACAAATGCCGTACACGCGCGGCGGTTAATCGTACAGCGTTATATCGGAGGCATTATTCAATCTATCGGATCGATCATATGTATCCGCGCCTGATAAACGCGTAAACGTTATGAAAGCACTTTGGGTATTGATGTTTACTTTGAAAAACAGGATTAAAACGGGTATCGTGGAAATTCGGTTGATGGAGGAACCGGCGGCGGCCGTGTCTCGTTGGACCGAATTTAAATAGTGGCCAAACCATATTATTGTATTAATAAATGGAATTAGCGAAACAGTAAAGTGCTTTTAACGGGCGGTGTCTATCCTGACTTCTCTAATATGACAAATACACTACAGTACTCCGCCGGTTTCGGCGTTCTTGCATTCATTAAATGACGGTCGCAATGCGCCTCGCGGTTATTAATGGCAACGCGTCAGAATCAATTTTCATTTGTTGAATACTTATGTACGGCGCAATCCAATTTGCACTGTTCCCCGTGAAACCGTCCCGCGCCGCGCATTTTACCGTAATTGAAAGCCCTCGAATGCTTCTGACGCCTGAAAAAAAAATACATGTATAAAGAAAAAAGGCCGAATGTATATCGGAGTAAGCTTCGTTTTCGCTAACGAAATGATCAGTTGTTGAAGATAACTCTGAATAAATGCGCGATACACGTAGTAATCTCTCGCGAGACATTGTTCGTTTGAGAGGTACATTTTTTTGCACACGAATCTGCCACGGATTTTGTCGCTGGCAGCATCGAAGTGTAATTTGATATTTGTATAACGATTCGTAACCGTATGCCGATCAAAATTAATAAGCGGACCCTCGCGGAAAAGATTCCAATTATCTTAGTAGACGTCGTCGTCCTCCGACGAAGATGATCGGCTCTCGATAGTGTAGTTAAGAAAAAGTTTGAAAAGTCGCCCCCTCTGGATGGAAACGAGGGCGAGCCTCGAGCTCGATATTTCGTTGCCGAAGTTGCACAGTTGACGAAATAAAGCGGCGACGGCCGAGAATAATACTCTTCCTTCGTAACCTCGGCGAAGTCAGCGAAGCGACCGAGGATCTCGAAGAAACCTAATTAACTCCGCGCTTTGGAATGAAATTATTTTTGCGCGGTCGCCGTGAAAAAGAAAGAAAAAGGACGAGGAGGGCGAAAACGACGGGAGTAAAGACGACGTCGACGACGACGACGACGACAGCGACGACGATGGACGAAGAAGGAGAAGCAGAAGTAGGTGGAAGGGCGGCGAGTGCGCCGGCTCGAAACTACCAAACTACTTTTCAAGCTGCCCCCGCGGCCCTGGCAAGATTATAATTAAAACGTCGCGCGGCGCTGGATAATAAATTAATGCATAATTAACATAGCTAATTATAATACCGGCTGAAATTTTTCTCGTAACTCGTAACACACTGGTCTCTCGCATGCGGAGGCAGTGCAGCCCGGTAATTTATGATCGGACATGAAAAATTACCGTCTCGGGGGGGTTTAATCATCCTCGGACCCCCCCTCTCTTTCGCGCGGCCGCTCCACACGTACCACTGGCCCTTCCACTAACGAACGCTACGAACCACTGCGCCTTCGCCATCTCCCCCGCGTCACCCCCTTACAGCTGGACTTAATAACTTATTATAATGCAACGCCTCGTGCGTGGGGATCTTGCGAAACGTGGTGGCGCGGCCGAGGAAGGGAAACCAGCTTCGTAAGTGAAACGTGAGCAACGTAATGGAAGTGGAGAGGCGTTCCGAGTACTCAAACGTAGCGCGAAGACATTTTTAGACGGACAACCGGACCCGATGGAGAGGCCATCGATGGTAGACTATAATTAGCCTCGATAATTAACGAAGAAACACGTGCGTCCGACCGCGTTGTAACGAGGAATTCGATGGACATTGAGCGCGGGTGGCGGAACTTTCGTGCGCGCCACAGCGGTGCAACGCGAAGCGTCTGTTAATTGACTTATAAAAAGCTTAAATAATTAAATTAGCATTAAAAGCCGCCGCGAGGCGGCCCTCCGGCCGTCGTATAATTCAACATTGTGCTTTTTTCGTACCGCTGGCAGTAACGTGAAAGCTGCCGCTGGTCTTTTTCAAAGCGAACCCACCGCACGCGCGTTAATTCATTAGTCGCTGCTATACATCGTTTCACGAAAACTTGCTGGTTTTTAGATTCCCTCTGTCACAGGGCTTGAAGCGATACCGCCGTGCCGGCGGTTCCCGTAATAATTTATTACATAAATGAGTCACTTTCCTTCGTACACCTCCATACGTTGCGCGCGGATATATCGCTTATCCTTCACGTTCCGTGCAAACGATACGATACATTTTCATTTCCCATTCACACTTCTGCCGCTCTTCGGACCTATGAGAATTATGAGGATTATAAAAGCGCTTCCTCCGCTATATTACGCGTCGGACCTGTCGCGCGTCGATTCTTTTCGGACCCGCGAGCACGCAATATTTCTGCACGCGGGGGGGGAGGGGAAAAAAAGAGGACCGCGCGTATAAATCTACGCATCGTCGATTGGACGATTCCCACGAGCATCGCTTCTCCCGGAATCTGCAAAATCATCGGCCATTACCCTGACCCGAAATCGCGCGGTGCCGGTGCGCGCGATCGCTTATCCTCGACGCGGTTCGAATGCAGTAGCGTCGTAGTAATTTGTCCGCGTTATTCGAACCGGTCGTGGGGCCACGGTTCCGCGGCGGTCCGGTTCCCTGCACGCCGCGCTCCCCCGTCGCCCGGTGTCGGGGCGCGAACGGCGGCCGAAAATGCAGACAAATGAGTTAAAAAACGCAGTTGCAACGCCTCACCGTGCCGTGGCGAACGTCGGCGAGGGCGGCGTTGCCGACGATTTGACATTGTCGAAAGTTAATCAATGCCCCCGACACATATGTACGCGCGCGCGGGCACAATCGCGAGAGAGAAACGGTTGGGCCCCACTCTGGCCCGTAGCCGGAGCGTCGTTTCGTCAATTTTTTAAAATTAAATCACTATCTGTCCTTGTTAAACGCGCTTCCCGGGCACAACCGGTCTCCACCCCCGACTCGCTGTCATGCCCTGCGCTACCCCGCCGCTCCTCCACCCCCATCGCGGCTTCGCTCGTACGTCGATCCACGTGCTGCGCCTAATGACAGACAGTTGCCGGCCGAAAAAAGTGTGTAAATCCGTGGTGGAACGGCCGCGAGCGAGCGAGCGTGCGTGCGTGCGTGCGTGCGAGCGAGCGAGCGAGCGAGCGAGTGAAAAGGGCTAAAAAAGGGGGAGAGGGACAGAGGAAGAAGCGTTGGGAGCGCGGACGAGAGTCGCGTAAGAGCGGCGAGTCGGGAGAGGGTGAATTTCGAGAATGAGAGAGCGAGAAAGAGAACGAGAGAGACCGTTCCATCGTGCCCGTATATAGATGGCGGTGCATGCGGCTCGGCCGAGCGGCCATTCCGGTAAAACGCACCGGAATAAAAATAATGGCTGGAAATGGACACGGGGTAGGTACCCCGGCACCTCGTCATTTTTTTCTATTAGCCGAAACTTACAAACACCCGGGGCTTCCGGCCATTTCGGCCGACCCCGCAGACCGCCAAACTGCTCTGCCGCCCGTGTCCGTGCGGCCGTCGAAATTCGAAGCGCCGCGGCCTGTTGTTACCCCCTTACCCGTCCGCCCGCCCTTGGCGCGAGCCCTCTCTTTCCCCCCTGCTGAAAACGGTGGCCATATTTTTTTTCGAGCAACGAGAAGGAGCCCGGGCACCGCTCGCGCCCGCGATTAAAATGTCATCCGCGTTCTGCAAATGACGCTTTTTTTTTCCGCGGCGCTTTCGGCGCACCGTGAGCGCGACGGAAAGGGAGGGTGAGACGGGGTAAACACGGAGCAGAGGGATAATTCAACCACTTCGTTCTAGTTATTAATGCCTCCGCTGTGACGGGCAAGTATTTAAACCGCGCGGGTCTTTAAATATTTTAACTCCGGCTATTTTTTTCTGCCGGCGAAAGGATCGCCGCGCGCGCTAGCATTCCCGACGATTGCGCGTCATATATTTGCCCGTCCTACTTGTCTTCCGCGTTTACCCGCCGCTGTTTTTATCGCCCGTAAAATAACAATTTTATTTAAAATAACGTTTACCAAATATAACGCCGCGAAGAATATGTTAGAATAAATGGATAATAAAACGTGCCAAGAGCGCCAAAAATTTCCTGTCTACGCGACGCCCATTTTCTCTACGACGTACGTGCGTGTCTTAAATGTCAAACAACGACTGACCGGCCCGTCTTAAAGTCGCGCGAGTGGCCCGATCAATTTCTCAGTGTGCGCTCCGTTGAGACAATTTCGATGGACAGAAATGACATCGAGCGAGAACGGTTTGAAACGCCGGCGAATCGTCTGGACCGTTCATTCGTATGCGTGCCAAATCGAACCCTAAGACGTATGCGTAATGTACGTGTTTCATTAAAATGGCCCGGGCGAAGGCCAGGCGGCAAATTATGCACAATTAACGTCAGTCAGACGTACTTCGGGCTGTACCTTCGCTCGAGAAAATATTTACGGGTAACTCGGGTGTATGGTAATTTTACATACGTATATACGTACAAATCTTTCGTAATTATGCGCTTGAGTTATCTCGTTAAGTTTATTTCGACGGCTAGTCGTTCGATATTTTATTCCTACCCTTTTTTTTACGCAAAAAAAAGCCAATACTCGTTCCAGGCACAACTCTCGATCATTCTTGGAATTATAATACTCGAGAAACCGCCAGAGATTATGAGATCGCGTAATGTATAATTATAATTAACCGAAATGTTTCATTACGATAAGATTGTGTTAAGATAACGACTACAATTTCGCGTTCTTGCCGATTAGTATAAACATCTTGCGATGGGAAAATCATTATATCCTGGAAAGGATTAAACAAGGCGATATCGCTGATAGAATTAAGCGTGCCTTTAGAAGATCGCTTTATCGACCTCTCGATCTGCGCGCGCCGATCCTCCTGGCCGTAATTCGTACGATACGCGCGATGACTATCTAGCAGCGTCCATCATCGCCGGTAGGCGCTCGCTCAAAGTGACTCATCAGTAGGAAACAGCGCGTCGATGGCCACCCTCTTACGTTCGAATTGACGTTAATATTACCGGGGCTGCGAACGCAATCGGCCGACATAATAACCATTTTAGGCGGCTCTCTGACCCGGCGATTCGCCCGGCTGCTGCGACTCCGGCGTTTAAGTGACGTTAGCGTTACGAGGCCCGTAGCATTAGCTTTGACTCGCTTAATTCGATCAAAAGGAGCAATACCCCGCGTTAGTTGTAAGACTAAGAAATGTTATTTCATTGAAACAAGTGCACCGATAGAAAAAAAATGGTTGCAGTTACCACAATCTCGCTATAATTTATAGTCATTTTAGGAGCCAACCTATTAAGTTATGGTTGACCTAACAATGTATTATAGTTCTCATAGACACAATATTGGTCCATGCAACGATATGGTTGTAATAATGCACCAAAAGCTTTTAATTTGGTAAGGTGTACTAGAAATATTGCAATAACTAACCACGTAAAATTTCAAATAACTATATGCAATAGTAATAATTGTATTTATGTTGGAAGTAATATTCTCCGCTTTTTATTATATATACATTGCGTTTACTATGTTCATTGGTTACATCACTTTGCACTCATAAAGAATAGTACAAGAAAGCATCTTTCAAAGAAAAGATAAATGATCTTATACGAATGTATAAACTTACACGTATTTATAACACCCTATGCGGTTTTCTTCTTACGGGAAAGTCTTATACCGCTCTAGTGAGAACATTCCGAACCACTTCACTTTTGCTTACCGTGTGATTAGTAAGGTGGATGACAGAAATGTTGTTAAATTTACTATTATCGTGATTGTATTTACTGTATAAAAATAATCCCACTTTTCCCACTAGTCTAACCGTGGTCTTAATGACAAGTAATTTTGTATTTGTATGTACTGTTTACTGTTCCAAATTTGCGCTCACAGCAACTCCTTCAGTCTTATTATGAAAAAAATACGCGCTTTATATTTCGAAAACAAGCTGAGAAAATGTTTAAGTTTAATGTTTATTGTCTAACAAGTGATGAAACTTAAAACTGAAGATAAAACGATTACACGGGGATTTCGTAAGGATTTCATGATTTTGGAGACACAGTCCCACGATTACATCAAGTGGTCACCCCCTTGATTATAGCTTTACAAACGCTCCTAAAAATGCATAACTCCCCGACCTTGCCATATTTGATACCTCAATCCCCAATATTACAAGAATAACGTCCGCTTCTATCGATGCGGATTAACTCTAATCTCGGCTCAACTTACTTTTTATCTTCCTCCAATTCTTAAAACTGGAAAAGGACGAAAAGTAAGTTAAACCGAGATTAAAATTAATCCACGTTGGCAGAAATTGACGTTAGTCGGTCAAAAGAGAGATTTCTCTCACTCGCGACTATTTGTGAAATATTCTCGTTACGTTTCCGAATGCTGACAGAAAGTTGCGTACGAATACAAGGTAAATTCTTTTTCTGAGAAAACAATCGCGATTCTTCCGCACTCGACCAGCTCCGAGCGAGCCCCTCGCCGTCGCCGAATCCACGTGGCGGAGTCGTCGTCGTCGACACAATGAATCTCTGAAAAGGGCAAAGACTCCGGGGTCCCGTCGACTCGGAACGCAAATCTGATTGGCTCATGAATATTAAGTTCGGCCCGCAATTATTATCTGCGTTATAAATCGGGCGACTTGCCTCGCCTGCCTTCTTCGCAGCGAGCCTCGCTGACCGGGCCGGCCGTTATTATCCGCGTGCACACACTCTCGCCGGCTATCACGGACACGCTCGGCCGCAGGATCGCACACAGACCCCGCTCCGTCCGCGCTCGTCCGTGCACCTTCACGCAACGCTCGCGATTACCCCCAAGTGTTAATTACTAATCTCGCCTCTGCTAATTATAATTAACGCCTTTCGGCCCGGGTTGCCCGAGCGGCCGTGTCCGGTATACGTATTGCAAAAGGAAAGGACAGATCGGCGCGGATCGAGTTGTTCGCGAACATCCACCGCGAAGGAGATCGGCAGCGTGGCCGGCTCGCTACGAAGAGAGCGGGAATCACGAGCGCGTGCACCGACGTTCGGGACCGGTTTCGCGCCTCTCACGGATTTCGCACGATTTTTCGAGCGAGGAGGTGGAACGGACCGTTGCGAATTTTCGCGTAATAAAAGAAACCACCGCCTCTTCGGATGTAATTTGCGCTCGTCGCAACGTCCGCGGTTGCCGCGGTGGGATTGCACGCGACATGAACGCTCCTTCTTTGTCTCGCCAAGTCCACGGGGCTAGTGAAAATAGAAACGTTTCTATTGTTTCCAGGTCACGGTAATCAATACGTCCGGAAAGAAGATTTAGTTAAACAAATGGGAAACGTTGAAATGTTTATCTACTTGTACTAAAACATTTGCTAGACTTGAAGAGACAGATGTGACCTCCCCTAGAAATTCCAGTCTCAATGGAACAAAAAGGTTGGTCGAGCAAACTTTTGGCTGCGTGTAAAAGTAAAAGGAAAGATGCAGCTCCGTGATTAGAGTGCGCTAATTCTGGAATCGATGGCGAGAATCAATCCATGTTACATAAAACGGGAAGTCTCCAGAAGAGACTAGGCTCGTTGGAAGGACAACGGGGTACGCTCCGCCGCGAATCAATTGACGTTGCGATCGTCGCATCGCGACGCAGGGACGCGTCGGGCCCGCGCGTCACATTATCATCGGCATTTGGGTCTGACGTTGGCCGGGGCGAGAGCTACTACCGGGGCTGCTACCTGCCGCCCCGTCGTGGCGCGTCTCCCGGCAGCTCCCGCGGCATTATACCCCCGGTACCTCATTAAAATATGCAAATACGCGGCACTCGGGTCGCCCGTTCCGTTTCCTTGGTCGCCCCGCGCGCCTCCTCACGTGCGTACGCGTCGAAATGTTTACGATCACGGCGAAATTAAAAGTACCGCTAAAATATTGTCCCTAATACGTATGTGGTCGCCGCTGCCGCGTCGTCCCCGGCCCTCCTCGGCGGGTCCCTCTAAAGCCGAGCCCGTTTCCCGGCCGTCGGTGGCGAGCGGTGGCACGCAAGACCGAGACTGACGACGGCCGCTGAAAATGAGCGCGGGCGACTCGCACGGCCGGTTGGTGACACTTGCCCGGTGCGCGTAATTCAGCCGCCGCGCCGGTGCTTTTTCTCTTTTCCCGCGGACGCGCGTACACGGCGCCGATTGCTTCGGTCATTAGTCAAATTAGGCTAACGACTGCGATGCGCGTCGCCTTATCTCCGCTGTGAGAAGCAAATAAAATATCCGGAGATAAATCGCGCGCGATAAATCCTACGGGAAGGAAATTAAACTTCATCGGCGACGCGTTCGATGATTACCAAGATATAGTCCTCGGTAGGAGATACATTGTCTATCTACATGAGATGTTAATTTACACCGCTTCGATCTGCATAATGTCGACGCTCGTACTTCCGGATATGTTGCCGGAGCTTTTTCCGCCCCCGTGGGTCGTTCCGCCGATTCCCCGCACGTGTAAACGGGTTCGGGGGAAACGCCCGCATGTTATACCGCGAGTAATCTTTGGCAACGAGGACGAGTTAAGGATTTAGGACTTTCGCCGGGTGACGGACGATCGCGATAAACGAGCTCGTGCGGATTTACGGAGGGGGTCCACGAGTGCGCGTAGCTCAAAGGATCGCTGGAGGAGCGGGGGCAGTGACGAGCAAAAAGGAACGTATTTCGGGACAGCTCCGCATGCGGACTCCGGCACGTCGCGCGCCCTCGGACCGTTGCATCTCCCTGCGATCCGACGTCGAGGGCCCGACAACCTCCGGCGCGCAGCCACCGTGATTTTTACGATCCTGATCCGCTAACGAGTAGCCCAGCGCCTATTCCATCGGGAGTCTTATGCGGCGATAATTCTTCATTATCGTACATTGTTGCACGGCGGCGTCGAGCACGCACGGCCTGCGCTCGTCTAAGTCGCTGATGCCTCTCCGCTCCGGGCCGCGTGCGCGCCGAAGATGAGCCTTTTCTTTCTCCGTTACGAGGCCGCGTCGCGGCTCTGAGTAATCAGGATGCACTTTTAATTGCCATCGTTTTTGTCAGGCTAAATTTGACGTTTACGAGCGGGCAGCTCGCAACGCGCGCCGGCTGGAGGATCCGCTCGAATAATTAGCCACAATGTAAGTCGATACGAATTCGGTATTCGTTAAGGCGTTACCAGCCTGCCTTCCGCTTCTCCTCGCTTCGCAGCGAGGACGAAACGAGCCTTGAGTGACGTAGCGGCTTCAGTCTTTCTTGCTCATAGGATTAAGGCTCGAGTGGTCTGCACATTTTGCACCTTTTGCTCCTAGAACTGTCAATTGATGAAAATATTTGTGTAATATACAAATTACGTGGCTTTTGCGTGCAGACCGACAGTGTCCCACTTAAGTAATTCGTTACTTGTAACGAAGTTACGGTTACAGTTACTTTTTTGGTAGCTCTAACTTAACTTTATTACTTTCTGTCCATCTGTAACTGTAACTATCCATACAGCACAGCAAGGTTTCAGCAACATTGCAGCAATAATCCATCGCAAGATTGCAACATTGCCTACACGCTGCGAAATGTTGCTGCAACACTGCTGTGTATAAATATACACACATAATAATACAAATCCCTTTCTAAAAAAAAAAAGATATTAATAGCGCGAATGTCGTTAATATCAAACAGCTGAGTCCTCTTTTCCGCGATGTCGATTGGTCTTCTCGAAGCGCGGTGTGCTTCACTTCTCTTTTAGATTTATAGTAAATGAAGATTTGCAATTTAGAAATATACATTTGTATACACCAACTATTAAGGTGAAATCTCTAATCTTAGTAATTATAATAGAATTTAAGTAACAACGATTTCGGTTTCTAAATATTTTCTCGATTGAACAGAATTAATCAGTTAATTTAATCAATACCATAGAAGTCCGTAGAATGATACACAAAACGTAGTAACAGTCACGGAACAAAAAAAAATGTATTCTCAACGTTCGCAGTTGTTTTTCTCTCGGCGCGGTGACGTACGATGTTTTTGCGTGCCATCGTGTACCTCGTGAAGGTCGCCGCGCAATCACTCGCTCGCCGAACGTCGAGCCGGCAAGCAGTGGCGAGAGTCGCTCCGTGCGTGGTATTACTTTTGCGTTATCGGTTTCCAAGACTCGATCGCGATGAATGCAGGGATAAAACACTATTGATTTGCACACCTTTATCAGTAACAAGTAACGTTCCTTGATTAATCATTAAGTTTCTACCACGTGCAAAGAGAAACGAATTGTATATTGAGGCGACGGTTCTTTATCAACGTGTACCTACATATTTCACGAGACTAACTCATCTAAAATATGAAGGTAAATTGTGGTACTTTGTCGCGGTTACATCTCGTTTACGCATCGCGCTTTTAATTATCTGTCGATTTCGTGTAATTTGTTCCATTTTCAGGAAGAAAGAGAAATTTGTACGACTTCGCTCTTTCGTTCTTCGCAACTCGAACGGGCGGGAAGTAAAGAAAGTCGCTTATTGCACGTCGTTACATTATTTCTTTGCCGTAGATTATGCTTCCGTTGCTCGCGTTGCGTTTTATATCGCCAATTCGAAAGTGATTTATCCATTATCCTATTCTTCCGAATCAAAAAGGCAAGTTGTTAGTTTGAATAATTTGTATGACAGAAAGTCTTGGAAACCGATAACGCAAAAGTTAATATTTCGTGTGTTCGCGGTATTTCACATCGCGTACGGGAGTGCCGGAAATTTCGTCGCGATCGATGATTTTTGCGAGTGAGTGTTGTATTAGTGCAACAAGAAAATCTGAGAGGACGAGGAGGCTCAGGAGGCATCGGGCAACAGCGGAGAAAACGTGAGGTAAGTGTCTTACATTTTGACGTTATCTGTTACTTGTGCGAAATAAAGCATCTGTTCTGTGTTTTTATTTGATTATTTAAATGATTCGACCATTTTTCTGGATAAGAAATATTTCAAGAGGTATTTAAGATCATTAAATATAAGAATTGACTATAAACAGGTTTTAGTGTGCACTCAGTGCGTCCTAGTGCAAGCAACCGAATTCGCTGTTAGTCCGAATAGTGGGACACTTTCGATCTGTACGCATGAGCCTTGTGAATTTGTGAATTACACAAACGTTCTCACGAACTGACAGTTCTAGATGCAAATAGTGCAAAAGGTACAGAATCGTTCCAGCGTCCCCTCAAAGCTGTCGCGAGATTGAACAAACGAGAATCACGGTGTCTGAGCAAGGAGTTCCAATTCGCCATTTAACTTTTGACCGTCCAATAACGAGACGAAGCAGAGAGTTTAAGTACCTTGGGCGTAATAAACGCATTGATAATCGGGAAACTTTGTCAGTGTCGAAGAAATAAATGCGACACATCGAAACGCGTGTAGTACAGCGGTAACATTTCGAGGCACAAGCGCGCAACGGCATCGATAATATAATTTTGCCGTCTCGGATGAAGGCTCATTCCGCGTGTCGTCGGAACGGCGTTTTCGACGATTAATAATCAGAACATTAATCTGCTCTCGTCGGCTATATATTTGTTAATGAGTGTGAAACGAGTTCCTCAAGGAATGCTCCTTGAGCGCGATCGCGGGACAGCTGACTGTGGTTTTCGTATTACGATTAAACATGATTTATCGCCCGGACTGCGCCTTCCGACGCTAGTAATTCCATCGGCACGTAATGATATCCCTCGCGGGAGGGAGATGGGACTCAGCCGACGCAGAAGCGCATCGTCGTCGCCGCACGGACAAAGAAGCGCGGCCTTCCGACATGCTAATTATGCGGAGCAAGCGCGACCTTCCCCGTGTAACATCGGAACGCCTGACTTGGACGAGTTCCCAATTGCTCGCCGCGCGATATTAAACCCCGCGACAAGTCGCAGCGGAGGAAGACGAGCCACGGCCCCGCATTCGCCACGTTAATGCGCGCGATTTTATTGGGCGACCATTTTTAATTGTAGTCTTAATGACAAGCACGATCCCTTCCGCAACATTGCGTTCGCTCCCGATTTTCTTTCCTTTATTATCGTCGCGCGCCAGACGGTCTGATGTCTCGATTCGTTTTATCCCGTCGCGTTTGAGCGTAAATACCGTCGTAATTTATTCATCGATGAGCGCTCGCGCGCGCGATTGACTTTGACGTCAATGAAGCTCAGAGCTTAGTGTCTTTTTTTTTTAAAGACATAGTTACAGATACAGACACTTTGTTTTCTGTGTGACGGTTGGGACTAGGACTGGTGATTTCCTTCGAAGGCTTCGACATTCGAACTTTCGAAATCTTCGAAGCTTCGAAGCTTCGAAAAATTTATTTGTGCGAGTGGCGAATTTATTCAAAGAACATAAAAAATACTTAATTAATTTACTTGACCATTTTTGAAGATTTAATTATGCGATCTTAAACAAATATACAAGTTATAGTACCTCCAAATTATAATTTAGAAGTAATTATCTATTTTTCAACTTATATAAATAAGCACTTTTATTTACACTATTTACAGTATTTTTAGTGTTCTTCAAGTAAATTCGCCACTCGCGCGAGTAAATTTTTTCAAGTTTCGCAGCTTCGAAGTTAAATTCGTACTTGGAAGATTCGAAGCTTGGAATATTTCGAAAGCTCGAAGTCAACTTGGAATCTTCGAAGTTATAAAAAGTAACGACCCTAGTTGGGACGCGATCTCCATTGGCGTCGATTCGACGTGCGTTCTCACGGAGCGGTTACCGCGTGAGATGCGTCCCTTCTCGCGAAACGATCGGCTCCCGCGGCACCGCGTTTCCACGGAAGCGGCATAAATCTTTGTCGTCGCCGACGCCGCGAGGAGTCTCGTACGGCCTCGAAAGCACTTAATCACAGTTACCCTTATTGAGCTTACAGATTTATCCACGCCCAGTAGCCTCGGTCCTATCATGCCGGGCGGATGATTACCCAGCTGCGTGCCAAATGATGCGCGAGAGCGGACAGGAAGGGTACAATAAAATGCCAGGAGGCACTTGATTATGCGCCGCTCGTAACGCATTCAAATAACGCGTAATAGCGCCGCGGTGCCTTCCCGCGCGCGCGCGCGCTTTCGTTAATGCCCAAGTTGTGCCCAGCGTGCTGCGACGGCAGCGGCGGGAGACATCGACTCCCTCGCTGGGCGCAAGTACGATGCGAACAGAAGCGCGTACTAACTTTCATAATTATATAGCTGTAAAGACCGCGCGCGCGCGCGTCTCTCTGGTCGGAAACCTTAAATCTGGAACCACGAGAGGCGAGGGAACGGGTTACCGCGCGGAATAGCGTTAATAAGTCTGCGGCACGAAAATCGGAATTAATATCGCGTCACCATTCATCTTACCGGCGGTAATTTATCCCGCTGCCTCCCCCCCCCCCCCGGCCCGCCGCGTTGCGCCAACTCCGCCGTCGTCCTCCTTCTCCCCCTTCTCCTCCTCGGGGTATACAGCGGTGATTTTTGTTAATGCGTAATTGAATTTACGGAGCGTGTCTACTAGATTGTATCTGGGCTATAGATTTCAGCCGGGCGATAACCTTGGGAAGGCGTGGACTGCGGTTCGATTCAATTCCCATTTATAACACCGTCACATCGAAAGTGGCGCCGTAAGTATCTGCAGCCGATTGTAAATACACACGTGTCCCGCGGATCGCGGCGCACACGTATACGCGGCCCCCACGTGTGCACGTAGGGGTAACACAGCGCCGCGGTAAAATTCAATCAACTTCTTGCTTTTTTTTCTCTCTCGCTCCCGCTCGCCCTCTCCCTCTCTCTCTCTCGCTCGTCTCTCCTCCGGGCCGGACCCGACACTCCAGATCCCTCGTCAAATACTCGCGGATACGCGGCGGCCCCGTCTCCCTCCTCGTCATGTGCCGCGGTAGCGAGTTACGCGCGCGGCGATCCTTGAGAACTCATTAATATTCGTCCCGTAATTGATACGTACCGATACCGATCGCGGGAGAAGGTACGACCTCGCCGAACAAAAGTTAATAACCCCTCGTTAATTCGCGGGACTTACTCTTTGGTAATGAGTGAGTTGAACGCGTATAATAACTCGTTATCTTCGCCTCGATTAAGAAAAAGAGAAACTGTTTTACGCGGATTGCTCGGTGCTCAGCGGGCGCGTTGAATTCGCTGAGGATGAGCCCCTCGTCTTTAGCTGAACGGAGGAAACATTTTCTCAAAATTTATCCTGAAGATTGCGCGATCGCGAGTCGTGGCGTTTCCAAGAGTTTTACGAGAGTTTTTTTTTCAAATTTTACCATACATTTTATTAGCGTTTGTACTTAGTATGCCTTGTGCCAGTAAAATTTCAAGAAACGTGTTTGTCTCCTTTTAAAGTAACAGTTGAAAAGAGACAAGGGACGATTGAAGCTAAAAGTTAAACAACGTTGGTGCGAAACCTTAGCCGCCCGAAAAGTCGGCAATATATTGTTTAAAAGACATAAACAGCGCTCGGGAAAATTTAAGACCACTTGGCGTTTCCTCGAACGTTGAGCAAGCGAGGGGATCTTTAGGATCTAGGAAGCAGAAGAGAGCGTTGAACATGAATACGACGCTATTTCAAGCGGACGCCTCCGATTGTCACTTTTAAACGGCGTAACAGTCCTCGGGCAAATGGTTAGAGCCGATTAGAGCCAGACGTTTAGCCTTGCCTTCGTAACGCGATAGCGCGTAGGCCGCGCTATACGCGCGAATGTTAATTGTTTACCGATCGTACTTTACGAAGACCATCATTCAGACGTCCTCCTCATAAGGCTGCCTCATAAGCATGCGCCTCCGTGCATCGATTCGACATTTTCTAACGAGTACCCGCTGCGAGATATCGGGGACGCGATCGGCAGAGCCCGAGGCGGACGCTGCCTCGAAATATTCTATGGTGATTGTGACTCAGCCACGCCACAGACAGAGCGGGTTAATTTCGCTATTACGTCCCTTCCATTTCACGCGGTATAAAAGTCCGATTTAATTAATTCTCAGATAAATGTGAGCTAAACCGTAAATAAATTGGACAGTCGCGGATAAAAGAGGAGCGCCGCCACGTGTGTCGTCTGTAAACTCGAACAGGTAGGACTAGAACAGGTAGGAAGAAATCATGCAAGAATGTTCCAAGGGAAATGCGACTCTCGTGCCGGCGAACTTTGTTGCGTTCATTAAGAAGTCAGAATTAATCTCGAATAATTCTTGCGGGAAGGAAATGATGAGGCCCGAGGTAGCCCGAGGACACGGCGGAAAAGATCGAACGCAGAATCGGGGTGATTAGATGCAAAGCTACCACTGAAATTCCGATGTGATCCTTGGTAAAATGTATCGAGCAAACTAGGACGAGTCCCAGGATGTATCCACGGGGAAGAAATTCGTTCCGTCGTGCCGGCCAATTTACCGGCAGTATCACCAAGACATATCGAAGTTCTAAATTCGCGATTTGCACCAAAGTTCGACACTGTTTGCGCAGCATACGCCACGGTTAGTTTGCCGGTGGTCACGTGAGACCAGGTCTCACGTCTTGTACCGGTACTATAGCTCACATTCTGTTGGCCGGACACTTGGCGACGACCCATCCCTCATCCCTGTCGTAGCTGTCCGAGCTTCCAGGTACTGTCCAGTCACTGAACTCTCGAGCAACTTCTGTTATTATAAGTTAACCCCAGACCCCACGCCTGCAGCCCCACCAGCCTGCTCAGATTATGGCCATCAGCCAGCGACCCGAGATCTGGGTAACGCCGCGCCCAACTTCGCTTCGTTTGTATAAGGAAGCGTCTCAGGCCATCCGAAGAATAACACGTTCGACTACTTGTCCCTTCTTCAGCGAGATCGGCGAAAGTACTTTGACAGCTTCGATTCCGATAGCTTCGAACGTCTCTATCGGCCTCTAATATCATTCATCTAATAACATGCATTAGATAGTCCACAGATGTGCCACTGGTAAAAGATGGGCAAAATTGATTATTGTATTGTGCTGTAAATCCGAGTGTGTAAATCTAGAATTAAAGAATTAAGTTTAACTAACTTGTAAATCAACACACGCAGGATAGTGCTCGAAAGTTTAATACAATTTTACAAAGATGCAGACAGATTTCGGAAACTTAATAATTTCCATCGCTACCAAACAAAACGAGCACCGTGACGAATACAGAAACTGCTGAAGCGAAGTTTAAGTAATCCGCGAGGTTAAAAATCGCGTACGTATTCGACTTAAAAGGACGATACACTTTCGGAGGCAGTAAACGCAAAGAGAAGACAGCGAAGAGCAGTCTTCTTTACGAGAGCGGAAAGTTGCACTGGAGATATAAAGCAAGCACGTCGCATATAACTTACAATCAGCCAGGCCGGCTCGCCTTCCTCTCCGCTTCACTCTAGACGTTTCTCCAGGAGCTACCACACGGGGTTTACCTTGAACTCTCCCGGCATCAAAGTTCGACTTGGCAGAATTTATGACAACGGTGACGCTGAAACGTGCTAACTTCCAAGTTCCACACGATTCAAGAGAATTCTTGCCGGCTGCCTGCCGAGCAAACATCGCGCGTCTGAAATATTCAAGAGACGAGCGCTAGGAACAATAAAATTTAATAAAAGATACACACCGTTTGTGCTACCGGCGTCGCGCTAAAATTTTAAGTGGCCCTGTTTAAAAAAAATTAGTTGTAACGACATGTAATTGTGAATTTACTTTCCCTCGTACGTGCAGTTAACAGAAATAGCTACAATATTTTTCTTCAACGGACTCGTACTTTCTCTCACGGAGTGTCGGAGTGTAAAAATATTTTATCATGTTCTTTGAATAGCTCGTAAATATTGAAATTACCGTATGTTACACTGAGAGGCCCATTTTGTTGAATAAAACGAAATAATTTGATTGAATCATTTTGACTGAACACGTAATTTGGTTGTATGAAACGAAAAATATGTTGCTGAAAAGAAGTTAAATGTTACAACAAAATTGTTGTTATAACAACTAAATATTTTGTTTCCACGAGTTGTTTATTTGAGTAAAATTTTATGGTTGAGATAACAAATTCGTCCATCTCATCACGTCCTAAATAATTGTGCTTGTTGCGTGAACTAAATCGTTTAGTTGAATATTATAAAAGGATTCTGCGCATGTTCACTCAACCAAGTTTGTGTGTTGATATAACAAAATTGTCCAACTAAATTTCTTTGTTGTATCAACTGAAAGATTCGTTTGCTCATATCCAGACAAGAAATTCAGTTGAGTCAACTAAATTTTGTTTCATTCAACAAAATGGGTCTCTCAGTGTACTGTATTTGTGTGCATCATTGTACAATATTTAGTAAGGGAGAAACTCACGATGTATTTACAGTGCATTTATATACGAAGGTGACACGTCGATTTCGCATTAGTTTCTTGGAGGACGAGCAAGCGGCTGCCCCAGTCGAACGTGACGAGTCACACAGAGGCTCGCTTGTGTGCGACAGTAAAGGAATCGTACTTTATGGTGGACAATGCCGAAAATAAATCGATAACTCAATTAAAGCAGCCGGCCCGTTGAGAATCGGTTAATCAATTCACACTGTATCCTGTATTACACGTATACGCATAACA
Organism: Vollenhovia emeryi; assembly: GCF_000949405.1. Taxonomy (NCBI): domain Eukaryota; kingdom Metazoa; phylum Arthropoda; class Insecta; order Hymenoptera; family Formicidae; genus Vollenhovia; species Vollenhovia emeryi. The sequence continues at coordinate 267,282 of NW_011967178.1, read as the reverse complement.
ATCGCGCTCATAAACCAGGCACGATTTCATTAACTTATCTCTTTCAGCAGTGTGCATGCGTGACTTGAAGAAGTAAAATCAGCCAATTATATTGCCCGTGAAAGCGACCGAATGTACCTGGTACATTTTTATCTTTAAGAGCTCACCATTTCGCTCAAGGGCGCCATTATTATTCGTACGACGCTTTATACAGTTTCCTTGGATAGTTACGAGGAGCGTATATTCTCTTTGCGACAATTTAACCAATTAAGATAACATCTTCCAAGAGGATTATTCGATTTTTGTAGTCGCGGCGAAGAATTTTCCCCATCGACAACTATTGAAACAGCGACGGTTGATTTTATTTCAATTGATTATACGTATCGATTAATCTCGAACAGCTCTTAATCAATTCGAATCTTGCCGATTGATGCTACGCTTAATCATCCAAGTGGTTTAGATGATATAGGCGACACTACCAATTATCACTTTTTGAGCTCGAGTAACTACCGGCGTTTAACTCGCTTGATTCCGTTCGATCGGCGATCTGGATGCGCTTGATCGTTAAGCCTTCTTTGAAAACGCGTACTCGGAACACGCGACGCGAGCTGGAGAATCCTTGGACGCAGGAGGCAGGCGGTGGAAACGAAGTTACTCGCGGGGCTAGACAGAAGTGTATCCGGATGGCTGTTGGAAGGGCGACAATAGATATGCGGCGGACAGCACAATGGTCATTGTAAATCAGGGCATTTTAAAAATCTGACAGGATATATGTTGACTCGGCCTCGTATATCGTGTCACACACGGCTTGCAGTACCGCCCATTAAATACAGCATTATGCTATCCAACAGCCGGACCGACCTTAGGTACGTAATGGTAATTGCTGGGATATAGTCCCAACGCCATTTTCGGCGAGTTGCCATGCCGGGGATATCTTTCACGGACATCCTCCTTCTTACGGGCGTGCTTCACTCTCCTGGATTACTACCACTCGAGGCCGTTACTTGTAGTATTTTAAAAACTGACAGGAAACATCGTCGCAACTTGTCAATCGCGCCGTTACATTTCCAACTTTTCGCTTAATACAAAAGTCTCGAGAAGCGAAATATTTTTTCCGAACAGAGGAAGGGGCTCGGAACAGGAAGAAGATAACTGCGGGGAAAGAGAAGGCAAGACTGGAGAGGGTTAGGTCAAGCTGGTCGGTCTAACTGCGAGTAGACACGCAATAGACTGCCCGTAATTTCTTACAAATATGAAGCGAGACCCGTGCAGCCGCAGACCGCGAATGCAGACCGGCTTTCAGCACCTTCTATTCTCTCTATCTTTCTCATGCCGCGCTTTACGCGCATTCCCTCCCCCCCACTCCTCCTCACCTTTTGTCTTTAATCAGCGGGACTCTGATTTACGGAGAATTAAAGCGGCTCTCAATCACTGCGACAGTACTACCATCTTACCACTTCATGAAGATCGATAGATAACATTACTTCGCGACGCAAACTAAGTAACATTATCACCGCGAACAATTAAAAAAAAAGGCGAGAGGTGACGCGAAGGGAGAAAGGCCAGCGAGCATAAGTAAACCGCTCTCGACGTAATCAATCGCGGCGTACCCTAATAATCAAGCGCATTGATGCTCCATTTTTTCACGTTGACTAACGACGCCGCGAGCCGCGGATATTATTATCGGGCGGGCGTGTAATTAGCATTAATCCAGAAATCATTATTAATCGTTCGGTGCTTACGGGCCAACAGTCGAGCAACGGTCTTTCCTAGCGCGCGCGCGAAGATAAAGCCTTTCTCCTCTCGCGCAAACTAGTTATCAGCGAGCAGGTGACCCGAAAAGGATACGCTTGCGCCGATTTCTAACATAGGTGAGCTCGTAAATCTATTCGCCGACAGGGCAGCCGGTCTATATCGCGCGATCACAAGGACGTTAATTAACGGACGACTAATATATCGATTACTTACCCCGGATTGCGATTACCGCTTAATGCGAAATTATGGCTTCCCGGCTCTATAGGGTTTCGCGTTCCGCATGCGTTTTGCAACCTACTGGCAACCTAAGGCATCGAAGGCAAGTTTCTCGAGTGGTGAGGTAATCATAAGCAGGTAGCACTCACATAGGTGGGTTGTGAAAATAATTTACACTTAATAATATACACTTTACGTCGCTTTGATTTTCGCAAATTTCTAAGTGCGATATTACAGTCGCTGCCTTATCTTCTTTCTCGTTGCATCTCTGCGACTTACGTCAACGATTACGTCAGGGTCCTCCGACGCCCAGTTTTGTACAAAATATTAGAGCCCTCTTGTATACGGAAAGAATTTTTGTTCTAAATTCATCCGGAAAATTATGTAATCGCGGGACAACACGGAATTTCGAAGAATTTTACGAGAGTTTTTCGAATTTTTTCCATACATTTCACTAGTAATTATACATTTTACTAGTAAAATGTATGGTAAAATTTCAAAAAACTCATAAAGTTGTTGAAAATGCTATGTTGTTACACGAGCACATGATTTTCAGGATAAATTTTAAAAGAAAATTCTCTCATTTCCTCAAACACTTGTCTATTCTCGCCGAGTGAACTATTTTCCTCGATTTCATTAAAAAGCCACGAATTGGCAATGCTGGCTCCCTGTATCGGTAGCGTCGCTTCTTCTCCGCGTCTGTTAAATATGACTCACGCGTGTTATCTACGTAAAGCCCTTCGCGCATTAAAATCGCCAAGTTGAGAACCAGCGAAGTAACCCGTAAGTTAGAAATCCAAACGGTAACAAGAGGTTACGTTTAGGGGCAGTAAGCAGTAATATATTCCGTCGGAGAAGTGAAGCATGCATATTCTAGATATATTATAAATAATTACTCAATTATATCTTTGGAAAGGCAATGAATAAAGATGTCTGTTGCCGAGCTGTAGGCAAGGAGAGGGCCGGCAGGCTAATAAAAAAAACTTGCGTTGAATATTCAAACGCAACAAACTAGGTACACGGGGGTGCTAGGAGGAGGACGGGGGGGGGGGTAGGGGGGGAGGGGAAAGCTTATTTCAAATGGAGATCCATATTATACCCTCTTCTTACCAGAACGTACTTTTGTTCCCAGATTTCGCGATTTTCGCTGTGCTCGAGTACGCCGGGTGGTGGAAAGAGGGTACGTACTTGAATTTCTAAACGGGCACTCTCGGGCCGCCTATATAAACCTCGCAATAAACCGCGATCGTTTTATTGATGACTAATTATCGTATTAATCGATGCTCACGGAAACGCCTGCCGTGCGTATTCCGTGGCGGGCGTTTGCGCGTACGCGTCGCCGGTATCGCCGATCGGGAGCGATGAGATGCCGATTAGATCCTTCAGGAGTCTCGATAAGCTATTTCGATAAATCAGACCCCCGCGATCGATTCGCGGGCGTTATAATTTCTTGATTCTGATAGCGGATTCGGTATCGGTGACATGAAAATTTATACGATCAAATGGATCCACGCAGGCCGAATAGTGACAAAGTGCAAGTACGTGACACAATTCCGAATTAAAGTTCTCGACAAAATCAGATGACTGTTCGATACGTCGTTGAGATATTATGAATACAAACACGCTCGATTTTTAAACGCCAACTCGATAACCTTACACAGCCGTCCGCATCAAGAATAGTGCAATGTATTTCTATTTACTAGCTATATATTATCTATGTGCGCGATGTATGTGCATGATGTGCTACGTATATTACATAAACACACGATAGAAATTTCTATATTCGCTATTCATAGATCGACTTCAAATTTGTCGAAACGATGGGAGAAATTGGTATCCGGAAAATGATTTGATAGATTACGATACCCTGTATAAATATTCGGAGTATATCCGAGCAATCTATTCTAGGATAGTGTACAAAGCTAACTAAAAGTTCTATTTCGGTTTACCTGATATGTCCAATACGTCACTTAAAGATCGAGGAAACGTGTCTAAAGCGGCGGCTGTCGCTACGGCGTCCGATGCTCCTGAAACAACCGGCGCGAATCGTTAACGTAATTCGCGCGAATCATTTATCTGTTAGCCAGCTGGCTGTTCTTGTCGCGTTCGCGCCGCGTCGCCGTACAAAGAGGTCGAAAAACTTTATTGGGGCATAAATTTGCGCGGGCGGACACGATAACTTTAAAATATTACGGAAATGAAAAGCTTTCGCCGACGCGTGCAATGTTTGCCTCCTTTTCCGCGAAAGATAATGCAACTACGGGGCGGATTTACGGGACGTTGTTTTGTAAGTGGACCTTTCTCGTCGGCGAAAGATACCGTGAATTTAAAGCCGGCTAAGCTACTTTTTCTCACTTGTTCGCGGCGAAACGTACCCGAGGAATTTTCTCACGGATACGTCAGGACGCGCTCGAATGCATCGAGCACTTTGACTTTGTTTTCGTTTTGCTTTTTAAACTCATTATACAATTTAGTATGCAAGTAACACATGAATGGCAATAGATATGTGTCACTGAGAATAATTTGGCGATCAGCAAGCGCGGTCCCAGTTTACTTTGCTGTTGAAATGGCAACGAAGAGATTTAGCGACACTTAAATAATTTCACGACGATAAGTCGTAGGTACGTAATGATCTTTGCTCTCGCTCCGAATAATATTGTCTTTGGTCTAAATTGGACTGTAAACTTCCGAGAAACGTCGAACACGAGAGCACTCGAGGCTCCACGAGTGCCGCGCACTCGAGGTCAAAGAAATCCCGCCGTCTCGGGATTTTCGCGCATGAACGAAACAATATTTTCATAAGACGCCGGACTTAAGAATCGGCATTTCCGCCTCGGCGATTTTCCGCATGCACAGATAGGGCCACCCTCTGCCGGACGTGATTGGCTTCTGATAGAATTACGAAGGGTGGACACACACGGGACTGCTACCCCAATCCCGTATGTGTGTGCACATGTGTGCGCGCGAGCGTTCAGACACATACTGAGAGAACCACAAACGACCCTCGCTTAAAACAAAGGACGGAGGATGCTGCGTCGCTCCGGCGCATCTTCATATAGTCGGGATCATATTAAGTTTATTTTTTGTCCCTTCGCATGGAAACGGGAAATTGATGAGGTCCTTTCTATGGTGTATAGGGATGGAGAGGACGGCCGTTGTGTGCGGCTCTCTCGTGTTCGGCGACCGTAAGAAGCAGCGACGTCGATCGTTTCATTACGCTGAATAGAAATTGCGCGCGATATACATGTCTATACACACATATATATGTACACGGACGGCGTTTAATTTGGGTCAATTTCACTGCAAATTTCGTTCTGGTATTAGATCCGCGTTATTTATGAATTATATCTCAACAGAATATTTGGACTACACGTACATACGCGCACACGCGCTCGCTACAATGACGAGCCGAGTTTAGCTCGCACGAGACCGGAGTGTCCAAGTGTTTCCCAGTGACTCGAATTATCATTTCGACGATCGCAATTTCAAAATTATTTTTTATTAATCGTAAATATTACTTATATACAATACTTAATTTAATCCACCCTTCGACGGATATGGATAGAAAAGACGGTGCCGCTCCTAATATATCGGACGTGGGGTAGGACAGGGGCGCGATGGGGTCCCGAAATTGAAAGATTCGTACGGCATTCATGCCAATTTCCTTTCGATGCGATTTCATAATTTTATTGCCAATTTGCGATCCATTTACCGCTTGCGTACGGATCGCGCAGCCGCTGCTGGCCGCTTTCTCGATCGTGCTCCGCCACGACCTGCTTCCTCACTCGCGTCACCCATATTTGGGGGTGGGAGGAGGGGGTCGGGATATTTTAGGGTTACTCTCCGAAACGGAATCTTCGTCCGAACGAATTTACGAGTGACGGCGCGCTGATTCGATGTACGACTCGATCCATGAAGGGTCTTCCCGAGGGGGTGTTCGCGTAATTACGCAGTCCTAAAGCGGGCGAATATTATCGAAGCCTCGCAGCAAATGTAATTTGAAAATCCTTTCGGGGTTTCCGTCGGATGGAAGGTGAAAATATTTTTTTTTCCCTGCGATATCGCCCCCGATAGTAACGCCAATGAATTTTGAATACCGCGAATGGAATATTATCGGCTCGTGTTCCGGAGTTTATAATGCACTTTATCATCAATGAATTTCATCCGGCCGGTTGCTACCTTTCCGCAAATTTATTATTCCACGTTCTCACGGCGACTTTGCCACAGAAGCGCAGTTCTTTGGCATCTTTGCTGTCTTAACAATATCACACGTTTTTAGCCATAAAACGGTTCAGTTGCGATACAAATTGATTATCGAAAATAATTTGCTTTATTAAAATATTCAGTGCTAAGGCGCCACCTCAGTTGTAATTATTTTTACAAAAGTTGTATAATTATTGGACGCTACGCATCTTCTTATCTCAACGTTATTCCTTTCGGAATAAGAATGTCGCGTATCAAAGGTGGTAAAAAACATTTGACAAAAATGCATATATTTATATTTTTTTGAAACGTATCCCAGTTAAAAAAATGTAAATAAATAAAAAAATTCTTTCCGATGGAAAAAGCGCAGCTGTCCTCTCGTTCCTGACAAGCGGAAACGGTTAAAGAAGTCGTCGATCGTAGGACACTTACCCTCTCGGAAGCGCTTTTCAATCCCCCTCGGAGCCAGGCTCGGTTAAACCGTCTATTTTCGCGACGGACTGTACCCGCATGCCAACAGCGTCGGTCGCCTGAAAGTCGAGCACATCATTTTATCTCCATGATAAATACGCTACATTTTATGCGCATTATTTTGCGCCCCCTCCATCCGCACGTGAGAGCTGCCCAAACCTCCGATCCGTATCCCCTCGCGGCCCCGCGCCATCCCGCTCGCCTCCTCATAGCGTTTCTCACCCCCTCGAGCGACACATACGTGCAACGCGGTTGTATCTCTCCATGCTCGTCGTTCGCAACCCGACGACCCGCTGCCCCGCCGCCCTCCGGCCTCCGGCCTCTCTCAGCACCGCCGCCTCCTCCGCCACGTCCTCCAACCCTTTCCTGTCCTGCTCTCTCGCGCGTCCGTCCGTCCAGCCACCGCCACCCCGTACACAGCCCATCTTTTTTAATGTTAGGCAGTTATAGCCGCTGCGCGCAGCGCGAGCTGTCCCTCTCCCTTTCTCTCTTTCTCTCTTGGCCGCTCTCCTCGTTCCGTCCATCGCGCTCTGCGTTTCTCGCTCTCGCTCGCTGTCACTGCCTCCCTCTCCCTCGCTCGCGCGCTCTTTTGAAAAAAAAAAGAAGAGGACTTAGGTCAATTTTTATCACACAAACCGGCCGACCGAGCGGCGCCCATAAAAAATGCCTCTTTACGTATGGCGATTGGTCCGCAACGGGCTTCGGGGGTAATGCCGAACCGCTCTCTCTTTTCCTCCCCCCCTCGCGGCCTGCCCTTCGCCGTTGGCGTCTCTTTCCGGCGCGCGTCCTCCGCTTCTCTTCCCGTCCTCTTCGTGCGCTCTCTTGCGCTTCTCTATCTCTTTCGCCCTTTCCTCCTTTTTTTTCAACGCGGGGAAAAAATGCGCGCCGCCCGTCGATTGGTCGAGGGGACAGATGACGTAGTGAGCGACGTGCCACCCCCCGGCTTTGGGGGTGGGGATGCACGCGAGACGGTGGTGAGAGGGCGCGCGGTTGAGTGCGAGCGCCGGCACCGCCGGGTGCATATATCGAGGGGGTGTTGCATGCCAGGGTGCGGAGGGGGAGGGTGACAGGGAGAACCTCAGATCGAATTGGAAATATTATTATACGAAAAGAGCCCACGGAATCTCCGTGCGGGAAGAAAGGGGGTTGGCGCTTGATTGCCGGGCCGTTTCTCAACGCGATTTGATCCAGAGATCGATACGCGTATCTTCCATACGAATTAATAACTTGTCTCGATACTATTTTTCCCATTGCTCTCGCGTGCGCTCGACGCGTCCTTGTAAGAAGCTGCTATTCCAATATTTAGGTAACAGATTTTCTAAGTTTGATAAATATCAAATTTATGTAATGTCTAATATACCTTGGTATTGTTAAATCTCATCTCTCTCTCTCTTTCTCTTTCTTGCACGGAGCTAAGTACGACGCCCGTGACGTATTTCGAGAAGACACGCGTGTTATCGATACGGAGGAAAGTAATTAGCACATTTGCAATCCCGACGCCAGATTGGCCAGTCAACTTGTTGAATTTCTCGCGATGAGCCGCGTCCATCTCCGGCGGCTTAAAACAGTCCTAAAACATCGCGACAAAGCGCATCTCGCGAAAAGGGACGGGTATATGTATGCGTACGGTAAATATATATATATATACGATGCGATGCATAAAGCTTTCGGAAGGTACGAGCTGTCGGCGCGATCGCAGGAGAATCGAACAGCGGCGGCTACGACACAGTCGTACATTTTCGTCCGCGCGGGCAGGTATTTGTTTAGCCAGCACCTCGATATGACATGATCAGCGCATTAACCCCGCTCGCATTTTTCCATCCGCGCGGTCCTCTTCTGGCTGGCGCCTGCCTGGGATGCGTTTTTATCGATTCGTAGACCCCTGCCCCTCGCGACGGCGCCCGTGTATCTGTATGTCCACCTCCACACTGCCGGCGTACAAAGCATCGATAGAGAAGCATACAGATTGGACCGGGCGTCCCTCTTTTTCGAACGGCAACCCTCCCGCACCCGGGGACACCATCGCGGAACTTCCGAGAGCCCCGGAATAATAAGGCCTCGTGTAGCCACGCGTGTTCCCCTTATGCTCTTTTGCGCTGTTTTCGTAAATATATCCCGCGGCTGTCGCGGAAATATATCGCGTTTGTTTCTTACTCGGGCCTTATTTTTCGCATTTCACGCCGAATTCCGACCCTCCGCCTGTCCAATTATGATCGATTTATTTTCGACGGATTAACGGATTAAACTTCCACCGCGGTATTTTCGAGCGCGCGGTCTTACGCACTTTTATCGCGGAAAACAATAAGAACGTTTTTATTGGTAAGCGAGAAACTGCGGAGTAAATGACCAACATTACTGTTGCAAATCGGAATTAAAAAATATGTTTCGCAGACAGCGTTTAGAACATTAGAGGATTACGGGATCGATGAAACAAATATTTTTATCCTAGACCAAAGCGCGCGAATCTTCGTCATGAAAATCGTCTTGCTGAATTTTCGAGCGGACGTAAATTTCATAAAAAAAAAAGAGATCCCTTTTGCGATCGCCCAGGCCATTCGCCGTCGAATTTTTTAAAACCACTTTAAATTTACCACCGGGCTGTAAAAGGTGGATAATAAGTTTTATGGGCCGTGCCCATCGACCATCTGCGATCCGTCATAGGCCGGCATCCGCGTTACGTCCGATTCGCTGCCGATACATCGTCACGGGTGTAACGTGCAGGGACAGTGTAACATTACATCCGGTCATGTCCGGCGAATTTCCGGTATTTGCGGATATGTCGAAACACGGGGATTGTCCGGTGCTCCCGATCGTCTCCGATCGATGCGACGCGATAAAGAGAGAGCTTCCGGTGCGAGATGTCGACTGAGCGGAGGCAAAAAGATCGACCGGAGAAAAAAGCAGGAAGTCGGGCGCCGCGGTCGGGGGCTTTTATCGCTTACGGAAGTGCCAAACACCTGTGGAATAACGGCGCGGCCAAGTACATCGTTGGCGAAGAAAAACGAAAGTATTTAGCACGCGAGAGAACCCGCAAGATAGGGTTTTATTGCTCGCTGCCGGCGTGCCGGTTCGTATGAGCACACACACACGCTGAAGAGTAAGATCGATACGTTCTCCGTCTCGATCCCGGCGCTGCCGCGGAGCCTGAGCGGAGGCTGAGAGAAAAAAGTGCGTCTCGTTGCTTCGTATATTTCACAGGTATATTTCACAGGTCTCAGTAGATTCACCGAGCGCGCGCTGTTATCAAAAGGATCTTTTCAACATCGGGATATAATGAGATCGATCGGTCGGGGGATGCTGGAGTAATTCTGCACTTTTGGCACCTTTTGCTCCTAGAACTGCGAATTTGTGAACACATTTGTGTAATATACAAATTATGTGGCTTTTGTGTACGAACCGACACTGTTCCACTAATTGGATTAAATCAGAGAACAGCATGGTATCATTGAAATTAAGTATAGAAGCCTAACAAAAAATCTATTCACTGGAATAAGTTATAGGTTATGTAATCTATAACTTATTCGAGTGAATAGACTTCTTGTTAAGCTCCTAAACTTAATTTCAATGATACTATGCTGTTCCTTCACTTAATCTGAATAGTGGGACACTGTCGGTCTGTACACGTAAGCCACATAATTTGTATATTACACAAATGTTTTCGCGAATTGACAGTTCTAGGAGCAAAAGGTGCCAAAAGTGCAGAATCACTCCAGCGCATCCCCTTTTGCCAAAAAGAAAAAAAAAGAAAGAAAAATTACAAGTCGATTGGCCGCATATTTCTCGGAACGAAATCTCCGACCGATTTCTAGCATCGTGGAGACGAGGTTTTAGACAGGGGGTATCGTACTTGAAGTGCAAAAAGAGCTCGAAACGAGAAAGCTAAAGTCCAGGTCAAATGGTAGCTGATCGGATTACAGCGCAACACATTTCGCGGACTGGTAAAGTTGGAAGAACACGAGAGCAACGCGGTAATCCTTGGGCGAATCGGGAGCGGAAGGGGAGGGGGGGGGGGAAGAGGCGCCGTAAAAGCGATATTCGGCAAAGAGCCGAATCCTGGAGACTAGGCTGAGCGTGTTGCCGTAAGGAGGCGCGGGAGGAAGGTGGCATAAGCATAACAATCGGGGCGTATAGAATCGGTTGTAAAGTCAAATGCGATACTTGGCTGACCGTCTCTCGTCGGGGGCTCCCCCTCGCACTTTCGGGCTTCGGGATCGGCCGTCGGTCCGTAACCATAGTAACCATGGTAACTCAAGCTTATAATGATCTTCTAGCGGCGCGGTCCAGAGTCCGGCATCCTTCTCACTTACCGACACACTCGACGACCGCCCGCAATCGCCGGCCCGCACCGCGCAACCCCCTCGGCGCCGCATCGGTAGGAGAAGCCCTGCACGCCCGCGCTCATCTTATTACAATAAAGTTATCGCAAACTTCGTTCCGCAACGTTAATCACCATCTATCTACCTGGGAAAGTATCAGCGGAATACGGGCCGTTAGACGCACGGCGCGGCCCTAGGACACGGTTTATAATTTTACAGAGAGGGAGTATCGAAAATGTAGTAAAAATAGCGCGACGTCGCTCTTTGTCGCTGTCGGCCCGTTTTTGACGGCGAAGCGCAAATCAGTGATAAAGCTCCGTTCATAAAAACTTGAGCTTAAAGCACCACGTACGATGTGCGTTATGACAGTTGCGGATTAATTGGACCATTAATATTAACCGCTGAACGATTGTCGCGTATGTTCGCGTCGTGAAAAACGCGCCAAGTTACCATCGCGAGAGAGGCCTCTTGAAAAATTCAGGCCGCAGCTCAGCGCGGCCGCGGAAATTTCACGGTAATCCAAATGCAAAAACCGCGCGCTTTTCTGAAATTCAACGTATTACCGCCGCGCTTGGCGCTTGTCTCCGTATTAAGAGACACGCTAAGCGAGTTGTTTCCGTACAAGAGCGAGGCGTTGTAGCGAAACGCCCCGGAACGCGCGGGAAAAAAAACGAACCTTAACTCAATCTGTGTACCGCTACTGAGAGCCCGCGAGCACCAACGCGCGGCGGCCTATCAATTTTTCAACAGCAATTCTCATTGCGGTGAAATTTTATGCCATAAAAAAATAGGAGTGTTCTCACCCTTCCGCGGCGGCATTACACCGGGCCTCTGTCGGGGAACGGCGGTAATGTAAAACGCATTCATTTCAACGTTCCTGCATTCGTAATGCCGCGTCCTGGTATTTTAATCAGAGGCGTAACTATAAAAATTACGTGCCCGCACATACGATCGCGCCCGGCGTGGAACATAAAATTAAGGACGGACGACTCCCCCACGTCTAATGAACGCGGCTCCGCCGATAATGCGCCGTGAAATAATAGCAGAAATTAACCCCGCGCGATGTTTTTCCTTGCGTAACACTCGCCGGATTAATTCGCCCGTTCGTTACGAGTATCGATAATTTTCTGCAAAACGCCTCGCGCCAGATGAATCGGCGCAATTACCCGCGAAACAAATTATTTTCTATTTACGGCGCACAGACGCCGAAAGAAGGAGACTTGGTTTTATATTGTATAAAAGGCGGGAAGACGTTCATCGTGTCTCGATATCACGGGCTCCACTAATTAAGATCATTTCTGTGCGATCACGGCGAATAATTTCATCTTCTTAATCATTGGACATTCATCGCATGAAAGAGTCTTGATTTTAAGTGCGGTCTCTAATAATTTGTAATAACGATGCGCTCTTCACCGGTCTGTCATTATTTCGCGGGCTTACACGCTCGTGCAACGGATCACCCGCTCCCCCTCCCTCCCGCCCTCGCGCTCGCGCGAGCCACTTATGCAAATCATCGGAGGGTTAATTCCGCCCCCTTTCTCTCGCATCTCCTACTGCGTCCGACGCTATTATGCGCAGTAATTTTCGCCGACAAGATTTTTATGGTCCGCGCGCGCACTAAGCGGAACGGAATATAACGCATTTATATGAATCAACCCTCTTCTGATGTTAAAAGGGCTCTTTGTTGTTTTCTTTTTTCTCCTTCCCTTTTTTTCAACGAACGCGTATTCTTACGGCGCTCTCTTTCTCCCCGGCGTCGGAGCAACGCCGTCGCGAGACTGCATCATTATTCACAATGTATACCGACACCGAATAAATTCAGCTTCGGGAATTAAACACTGTTGTCTGGTATTTTCAGACTGGCGGACACTTTGGCGAAATTTTAGGAAAAAAACATGTGTACGTCAGGGCGTGTGTGCGCACTGCGGAGCGAGAATGAAAAATGGACTTTAAAATCGAATAGCTCCTGTCATATTATAAATTGAATTTTGGCTTCGGGAGCGTGTACCACCGAGATTTTTTTTCTCCTTTCGCACGGCGCTTTCTCTTTTCCGCTTCCCACGAATTTAGCGTTTATACATACATATATATATATACATATATCTATACATATACATGTATATATGTATATATATTTTTTCGAACGTCAGTCGCGGCCACGTCGAATATTTTTGACGAATTGATAATGAACGCCCGCGGGAGGAACGGCTTTCTCGAAAGTTGGCACGTAACGCCGTTGACTGGCGCGAGTTTGTCGGCATGACGTCGTCGAATTTATCGCTCGACGCTCGACGAATTTATAACCGTAGAATTACGATGTATCGCGTATGCGCGGACGATCATTACGTTTTATAAGCGCGAGAAAGGTATCGAAGCGGACGATTAATGTTAATTAGGCGCTCGCTCACCCACCCGCGGCTCGAGCCGGCCCTTTTCGCGACGCCGCGAGCGAGACTCTCCGAATTTTTAAGAGTCATCTTGGTGCACGTGGTACACTTTATCTTTGCTTTGTCCCCTTTATCCGTTTTTCGTGATGCGGGAAGGGAAGCGTTTTATTCGCAAGAAAAAACACGGACGATGCACCGCGGCCACCGTGTAATATCTGTTGTACAAAAGTGTCGATTGAAACGGAGCGCGAACCCCACGGTCGCATCAATCTCGAAATCGAGGACGTCTAAAATGGCCCTTACTCGCCTCGTTGCCTGAAGGCGAGGTCTATCCCGCGCGCGTTCGCGATGCTAAACAAGCGGACGATCACTCTCGGTCAAGTCCCGATGGAACTTTAATCTCCACGACATGTATTAATACATCGCGGGCTTGGTAAATTATATTAATTAAATTGCTATCTGTGGGCGTGCGTGTGTTTCTGTGGGTGCTGATACGAACGCGCGTTCCGCTCGGCATCGTAACTGGAACGAATGGCACCGTCGATAGTAAGCAATGGGATAATTACTTCTGGAACGCCTCGTCTACTATAAAGCAGATACATGTTTCTGATATTACGCGAATACATTATATCAACGTTTCGCACGGATATTAATGCCGCTTTCGTCCGCTTGATCTCGATACTTTGCAACGTACACTTAAAGTTTTCTTTTTCAAGGGGTCTCGAGGGGGAGGGAAAAAAAGAAACTGTCAAAAAGTAGATCCGTAATTCATGCAAAAGTATGCGAGATGGAAAACACACAATCCCGTTGACGTTCGCGATGTAAGCCTCGTGTTAAATGGAGCGCCATTAAAACTCCCGGAGAGATTATAAATTGTAATTTCTTCCGACTGTTCTCGCGACGTCGCGCCGCTGTGAAAAATCTTCTTATCGCTCGCGGATTTTACACGGCGGGCTATTGTATCGTCGGATTTTACGCCACTTTCGACTGTCGCCTTGAAATTTCCTGATTAATGTCGCCGTTTCCTCCTATATTATATCCGCAATCTTCCTTTCCACATAAACTTGTAATTTAGATTATGACGGCGCTGAAATATAGCGTAACGTTCACGCATATTACGAGGACGCTCTGCACTTTATTAGGTGCTGCGGATGGAGACGAGACCGGCCGACATCCCCTTCACGAGGGCGTAATAGAACACCTCCATTTCCAACGGTGGCGTTATCCGGCACTGCCTGTCCTCATTATGCTAAGCACTAGAATCGATAGCATTAGAACGGCGGACTTTACCCGACTGCGCTTCCCTCCGCCACCCCCCCAGCCGACGTGGCAACGACCTTCCCCGTCGTCCGATTTGCGTGCAACCCTTTCGTTCCCGCAATCACGCCGGGATAATCAGTATGCAAAGTCCAACCCGGTCCAACATGGACGATTCGCTGTAATGCAAAACGGCCCGAACGCCGGGGTGTTCGATTCCCGTCGGGGATACCGTTGCGGCCAGTGCGAGAAACGCGCGGACCGCGCGCGTCTGCAAAACCGAGCCGGGAAAACTGAGAAATGACCAATTTATCATTTTCGTTTCGCGGCCGTCCGCGCCCGTTAACCGATGCGCATAAATTGCGAAACTCGGAAACGCCGTTCTAGCCGCCCCGCTGCACGGCGATACGTAGGATCGAGCTTGCGAGTGAATCACAATGGAATTTTAATACTATTCTTACCATTTCCGCGCGACGAATCGCACCCGCGGGAATTTCGCGGCGCATTTTCTCCAAATGCGCCAAAGTCACGGAGTCTGCGGATCGTCGCAACGTTCAAAGAAATGGAGAGACCTCTTTCTCGCCTTTCGCATTGCCCACGAAAATTCAAGTCTTGTACGCAGGGAATTTTTTCTTCAAATTTACCCCGAAAATCGTGTAATCGCGGGACAACGGGGGGCATTTTGAACAACCGTGTGAGAGCTTTTGAAAATTTTACCATACATTCTACTACACGGAGAGAATTTTCCCTTAAAATTTATCCTGAAAATCATGTAGTCGTGGGACAACATGGCATTTCCAAGAATATTACAAGAGTTTTTGAAAATTTTACCATGTAATTCTTGGAAATGTAAAACTCAATAGAATTTTCTCTTGAAATTTATCCTGAAAATCATGTAATCGTGGGATAACATGACATTTCCAAGAATTTTACGAGAGTTTTTGAAAATTTTACCATAAAATTCTTTGAAATGCCATGTTGTCCAACGATTACATGATTTTCAGGATACATTTTAAAAGAAAATTCTCTCCGTGTAGTAGAATGTATGATGAAATTTCAGAAAACTCTCATAGTGCTTGTATTAATATATGTTTATACACGGAGAGAATTTTCTCTTGAAATTTATCCTGAAAATCATGTAATCGTGGGACACTATGGCATTTCCAAGAATTTTACGAGAGTTTTTCAAAATTTTACCATAAAACTCTTGGAAGTGCCATGTTGTCCCACGATTACATGATATTCGGGATAAATTTTAATAGAAAATTCTCTCCGTGTAGTAAAATGTATACTAAGTTAGAATGTATAGTAGAATTTCAAAACACTCATAAAATTCTTCGAAATGCGATGTTGTCCGTCGATTACATGATTTTCAAGATAAGTTTTGAGAGAAAATACTCTCCGCGTGGTCTCCATCGAAGGCTATTCTCGCAACGAGCTGACGCGATCGCGTTATTGCGATTTTTCGAATGCAAAAGAAAGAGAAAGAGAAAGAAAAGCGAGACAGTAGAGATGTAAAATAAATGTAGAATAAATAATATATGCTGACTCACAAGGAACGATCGGAATAATATATCGTTTGGCCAATTTCTCCGACTGATGTTTAACCAGTGTGAGATATTACAAACAACATGTATGCTCATTCCGATATTACATTTTCGAGTTGAACGTTTATTGCAAAATGAGGTTAATTAAAAGACGTTTTTTATTAATTGAATTGAATCGAAAGAATGAAAAACTTGTCTCGCAATTGAACCTAAACTCTTGCTCATCTTTTCATACGAAGAAGATATTAATTTGTCCCACTTGAACGCGACTTACAACGATAATTATATTTTAGCTCGCTCTGATTCAGGATTCACCTGCAGCCTATAAATACCCACGGCGGAGATGGAGGAAGGGCACCGGGCATACCGAGAGACATTTGCATCCAAGTGCCGTCCGTTAGCAATCCTAGCCCAATAATCCCTGTTCCACGTCGTCTATCGGCAGACGCTATCGGCTAATGACAAAACTACAGGCTCCGACAGTGGCGCATTGGCCGCGCACGCTCGGCGTGGACGTCGGTATCAAGTTGTTGCCAGTCCAGTTGAGTTGGACCCTCGCTTCGCTGGCCGAATGATAATTTGCAATACCCTCTTCTCCTCCTGCGCGTCCATCTACTCTACTCTATCGGCGGCAACGCTACCTCCACCTCTTCCAGGCCGACCCCTGCCGTCGTTCCTCGTCGATCTGGCCCCGCGGTGCGTTCATGTCCACCCTTTGATTACGTCATACCCCGCGCACCCCCCCAGCCCCCAATCCTCTAATTATATTCACTCGGTGCTCCGACTCTCCGGCTCCAGGGGGTCCAATTCCGTTCACCTTTCATTACGAACTGGCTGCGATTCCAGCGATCGAACCAGCTGCGTTTTTCTCTTCCCGCCTCTGTCGCGGCCACCTCCATCCGTGTCATCTCGTCTCTGTCTTGCCCGAGCAGGCGTCGGGACCTGCGTCCGGTGACAGGGCGGCCGTTCTCTCCGTCTCTTTCTCGCTCGCCACATCCGACCCTCGTCGTCGGTGCATGTGCGGCCCGCGACGACTACCGGATGGAAGCGGTATCTCGGAATTTCCGCGTGCGTGCTGAGCGCCGGCCGTGTGATCCGGGCGAAGGGAGAAGGATTAAGTTCCTCGATAACCGTGCCGCAAGTCTGGCTTAACCGGCCGACAATCGTTGTAGCGAGTTATGTCACGTCGATCCTTCGCGGTCGGATTTTCTCTCATTTTTCCTTCCTTTCCATTTTGTTCGGCCGCTTCTCCGTTTAATGACACGGCGCGGGGAGTTGTGAAAATACGCGGGCGGTAAACGAGGGATCTGAAAGTCGCGCGTCGCTTTAATACGAACCAACATTTTCGCGGCGCGGTACAAAAAGAAAAGGGACAAAAGGTAAATTACACCGATTGTCCATCACTACGATACGGGCACGAGCACCTTTGCGAGGACTTGCCGTGTTAACGGCGGTAAGTCAATGCACCACCCGGCGCGGTGTAACTAACCGCTGCTCGAAATATTCGCGAACGAAACTTAAAACCAGGTCTCGGAGACCTGGTATTCCGCGCTGTACGTCAGAATTATCAGTAAGACAATACGAGATATGTGCGAAGGTTCGCATGCTTTTCGGCGCTTAGACATAGTAATATTCAAAAGAAGGGGCGTACCACCGCCGGCGCATTTCGGCATAGGATTATTCAGACGTGTTGATTATAAACTAATGGGCCCTGAAATATAGAGATATTATGCGCGACGCCGCCAGTTATTACTTCATAATTTCGAGGAAAATTATTAAGGAAGGAAGTGCCTGTCTGCTCGCGTAAGAAAGCTTAGCTATGGTATCTCTGCAAGATTTAGGAGGATCGCGCGTGCCACGAAAAAGCCGCCCCCCTCATTCATAAGAATTCCGTGCGTGCTGCACTTGTCGCCGTCTACTTTCCGCACCGCCGCACAAATCATACCGATTATTGTTTTCGGCAAACGGTCGATTCAGTTCGTTGGCCTTGGGAAAACATGTGCTTGTGTCATACGCGGAGAGAATTTTCTCTTAAAATTTACCCCGAAAATCGTGTAGCCGTGGGACAACTCAAGCACTTTGAACAGCTGTAAGAGAGCTTTTCGAAATTTCACCACACATGTTACTGGCGTGGTAAAATTTGAAAAACTGTCATTCAGTTCTTCAAAATGTCCCACGGTTGTATGACTTTCGGGGTAAATTTTAAGAGGAAATTCCGCCTACAGGCAATCTGGCGATGTGTTAAACGAGAAAATTGAATTCGTTGACCGAGTATCGATATTAATTAGATAAAATTATCATCGTACTCGATTGTCGACGTGCCGTTATAAGTAAGTTCCTTCCATGAATAATACAGAACCGAAATTCTACGTAGGAACGTGGACGATAATTAAACCCTTCTTAGCTTCTACAGCGAGAATGCGGAGGAACGTCAAGCGCCCGGTTGTCGCGGTCGCCACGGAACTCCATTATTACTCGCCAATTAGCCATGATTAAAATATTTGGGCATCTCGCGTGCATCCAGAATATTAATATACACGTGATCCGCGGCGCACGGAAGCGGCGATTATATGGAAATGCGCGCGAGCGATAGGAAGGAAAGCCCTCCTTCATTGATTAAATAATCCCACAAAAGCTTTCGTTAATGACTTATTTATTACGCCAATTATGTCCGGCCTATTAACCATGGTGTGCATGCGCGTGTGAAACTAACGCATCCAGATATCACTCCGATCGTAAATTTCGTCGAAATTACCCGAAAATCGTCGTTAATTGCGTATTTACACGCGCAGTTAGTTAGTCAATCGGTTAGTTTTATGATGACGCGCGGTGTGCGCGTCATACACTGCAGGTATTTGATAAAATGCGCCTGTATGCCTCGTATGCGCGAGATAATCACTTCCACTCGCATTATCGCGAATCGAGGCTTCGATCATGAAAAATAATTTCGTGCCCGATACGAGTCTCTTTCAGCGCGGGCGATAAATCTTCGGGTAATTTTCAAGTTTCATTTTTCACTTCGGTTTACTCGCGGTGAAAGAATCAGTTGTCAAACCTGAAACACGTGTGTATAATTACTTTCACATTTTGCAACGACATCGGCCGAATATACGAAATTATACTTGAACCAATTTGCAAAGAGCTTTAGTAAACAGATCGCACGGATATATTTTTGAACGCGTAGCTCTCACACAATAACAGTCCGTTACATTAGGAGATAGAATTAAATTGTTAATTAAATTATGCCACTGCCGCTTTCGCAGAAATTTCAAATTCCTTTCTTTTTTGGATTCAGTACGGGAAAGTTATTTTTGCTTTTTCCCAATCATTGCTTTAATTTGTCCGACAATAGAATTTTATTGTCAAAGCGAAAAATTGCACCTTATCAACTGCACATTACGCCCGATAATTTACGTATCGCGTAAGCGCACACAGGTGATCGCTGCGCGCAAAATTAGATCATACTTTTCGCCGTTCTCGCTCTAATCCAGTCGCCGCGCATAAATTGTTGGGGAAAATCGTTAGGCATAGTTTCTAGCTCGGAGAACTTGTCGGCTTCGAAATTGCGCGAGCATTCTTTGAACTTTCGGCCGGCAATAATTCAAAACTTTCGGACCTAATCGATATCCGCGAGCAGGCCTCCTCTAAAATACATTCGTCTTAAAATAGGGAGGGGGAGGGGGAGCTCAAAATATAATCTATTCCCTTCCTCGGAATTTCCGCGACCGCCAGAATGATTTCTTGGACAATCTGGGTAATACGACGCGCGCTAAAGCTGTCGTTCAAGCACCGCTTTAGAAATATTTCGCGAAATGTCTTGAGCCTGAACGGGGAGGTTGAACCGACGTTCTTGTAATGGACGTCCAGTGGTCGAATTTAATTCGAATACGGTATAGCGGCTAGGGTGACGGCTCGGCCAGAAACAGAACCAGAAGAGGGTTGCTAAATATTCAAGCATTACGGCTCTGCATAAATTCATTTCATTATAGCGCCACCAAACATTGCTTTTGATGCTTTCCGCTCGTCCCCTGCAACTAAGCCACCCGCACCCACGATCCCATAGTCCCGTCCGTAACCGCCAACGGCGCTCCATCCGCCGCATTCCGCTCTCTCACCCCCTTTCCTTCTCATCCCATTCTTCCGATCGCACCCTTTCTTCGCCGTAAATACCGTCAAGTCCGTTCGACGTTCGCTCCGCTCGACGAGCTCGGCTCGGCCGAGATATGACTGACGCGTAAGGTCGAGCATGATTTTAACGGCGCACATCTTGTTTCCACCCCCCGCTCCCCGCCCCGTAATTTATTCCCCCTCCCCCGTAATTCGTTATTTGGTCGCCACGGCAGTTTTCGCCACGGCGCGATAAAAGTCAGTTTTAATTGTCGCTGATAACAAGCATTTTTTTTTAAGTACGCGCCGCTCCGCGATTTTTTAGCGCTGCAAAAAAAGTCAGTCGATATTGCAGTCAGTTTAATAAAGCCAATAATAACAGCCATAATGACGCTATTAACGCGCATGGATGTTGCAAAAATGCATTAACCGTATATCGAGGCGAAAAGCCTTTGCGCGCCGTTTGCGATAAAAAAAGGTCCGCGTGCGCCAATCGCCGACGCAACGACAGCCTCGGTTATGGCGACTAAATTATACTCTCCTTTTTTTTTTCAGCCCGTCGGCGTGCGAGCGCCATTATTCGGCTCGTAGGAACGTTCGATCTGGGCTCATCGAACTCACGATACGTCAGTGGCACGCAGAGAAACGCGAAGCACCGTGGTGTCGTGGTGCGGCAAAGCGGCAGGCCGGCCTCTCATGCATATGGAGCGTTTCATTATATTAAACCCTTTCAATGTATAATTTACTTTTGCGTGAGTCATTTGAGGTACGGCCTGTGCGACGGGCGACGGAGGACAGAGGGCCCTCTGCAACATCGCCGACCTAAAGATAGCAGCCTGGCAGAGGCTCGGCTCGATAGCGCGCGGTATACATTATCCTCACGTACGATTTTTCACGGAAGTTTTGTTTCCTTCACACCTTTATTGCGACAAGCCCATTTTGCATAGTGCCGGCGCGCGGCCGTCGCTCGCCGAACGCGCCGGAAGAAAACGTCCGTGCGTGCGCGGAGGCGCAAAAGGAGCCGCGACAAGGTGCGGGATCCGTCCCCCGACTGTTACGAGATGCAACCTGACCCCCTCTCGTCCGTAATCGTCACGATAATTCCTCCCGTTATTAACAAACGTCGGCTTTGCGTGATACAAAGTTCCTCTCGCCCCCCCCCCCCCTGTCGTTGGGCCGCGATAGAAATTTATTGTGGCTATTATGCGACAGAGATATCTCTCAGGGTTTACGCGCGTTCACGCTCGGTATAGCGAAACTGTACGCGCCGATTATGCAGATACTTACGGCGGCGTTTCTCCTTTCCAAGGACGTCCCTATTGGATCGACGCGTATTAATATTCCAGACGGTAAGTCGTCCAATCTCGCATTTGCATCGCACGATTATGGCGCTAATTAACGAAAGCCTTCATTCATTATGCAAATGACTATAATAACGCACGGGCGAGTGCGTAATTCTCGACGTGGCGCGCACTTAAAATGTAATATAACAAAGTAAAGCGCAATTAGCAGCAACGCAAAGGTATTGTTAATTAGCGGAGCGACTGCTGCCTGCTTTATTATTTAACTGCGTATCCAGTTGCCTTCCGGCTACAAAGGAACAAATAGGTGGGTTTTATCGAGTTCGTCGCGCGTAATAGGTCAGGTACGATCGCAAGGGGCGAAAAAAGGACTACGACCAGTTAATACTTCGCAGCTACGCGTTTTCAAACCACGCAAAAGTCGGATTAATTCGCTAACAAGTTATCGCTTCAAAAATGCACTTTTCAACGTGGCTTCAAAACGAAACGTTTTCTTCCCTTCTTACATGTGTCCGTCATTATCACTCCGGGGAAAAAAAAGACAGTTAGCAACCCATTTTGGGACCCGCAATTAGTAATCGAATTATATGGATTGTTCGTAACTTCACTCTGGGAAGTTGAGCAACTTAACATTTCGGTTAGTGCCTCTTAAGTGAAAATTATCTCTGCGTTACTGAATATCGACAGAACTAATTGAGAGAATTGATTGGTATTACTTTAAAATCGAAAGAACGTGAATCGCCAGTAGTTGATTAACGACACGAAGAATTGTTAGACGACTTTAGGCTGGCAGATGGTTTATTTATTTAAATCCGACGTTTCGACCATCCTTCTTAAAGAATTCAACAATCTACAAGTTTTTTCAAAGGACATTGCAACTCAAAAGTATGTCGACTTACTTTAAAATCTTGAATACAGATAGAATAGCCCCAATTGCGCTTTTTAGTTACGCGGGGTAATACTCGTAAAAGATTAGAGTTTGTTACGAACAATCCAAATAATTCGATTGCTAATTGTGGGCCCCAAAATGAGTTGTCAACTGTCTTCTCTTTCCCAGAGCACGTGCGTAAATAAGGCTCTCTTATAAGTAAAACAGACGGCGCGCCGTTAATTCGGCGACACTTGTCGCTCGTGCGATTGGCACAATTTTCTTAATCTTTAGAATACACTTGAATTTGTTGCCCAATTAACAGTACAGGAAGATATTCTCTAGCGAAATTAAACGGTGCTTTACGTGCGAGAGATACTCTAATTTTTCGCGTTATGCGATTTCGCTCCCGCGGCATTCCATGTCGTCACGCATTTGTAAGCGCGCGTTGGAAAATTTCGCTCGGAGATACTCGCAAAGCTGAATTCTATGATAATAACGGTAAAGATCGTCATTCTCGCATTCACGTGTTATATCTGGCGTGTAAATCGAATGAAAGTTTATTTCCATGGCGCGAAATTGTCATGTCTTTCTCTTTTTAGAAACACTCACGGCATTTGCCGCATGACGACTGACTCCTGGTTTGACGGATAAAAGTTACATTAATTTTCAGGACGTTACGTCGACGTTAAAAAATATGCGAACCGCTCTTTTCGCCCGTCAGGGTATGGGAGCCGTATTTCGGTTCGTCTCTGACCATCGTTGGGGTCCGCTGGGTGAATCGGACATTCACAGTAACACAATTAGACCAACAATCGATAGGAGTCGCTAGTGATGAGTACGAATCTCTTCTTGAACCGTGCACATATCTCGAGCAAAGGAAATTGCACTGGAAAAAGTTTCATTCTCTCAGCCAAGAATCCGATCGGTCCAGATATTTGCGACAAGTGTGGACGTTTAGCGCATTAATATATGTAATAGTTAAAATCTTGTAGAGATAAAAATTTAGAAGCAAGACTGGGGCCTAACAGGTTTATAAATAATCGTCAGATTCGAGATTACCCAACAATTCGGTTGGACAGTCGATAGTTGAACGGTAAAGAAGCCTTTCGTTGAAATTCGCGCGACTCTCGTATTCAATCGAGATAAGTGAGCTATCGAGATAAATTGTCATCGCACCGGCATTTCAGGAGCCTGCGATATTAGTAAAATTAACGTTGGATTAAGATCGATCTCTCTGTTCAGACTCGGGTACTGTTTCAACTTTTCGCTAGAATACCCTGACCACCTACGTCCCCACCTTCTGCTCTTGTTCAGTATAGGATTTCATCTCCCATCCTCTGGCACCTCACGCTCTCTCTCCAACGAACCATCCCCTATCTCATTTGGCCTCATTGTGCCTTAGCGTCCATTGTTTTTTAAATTACGAACCCCACTTCTGTCAGGCGAAACTCGATTTCATTTTTTGTCGGTACTGTCACTTGCCTGAAACGCTTTTCGCGATCCATTCAGCGGGTTGTCTTTGCTAGGGTAGCTGAAACGTATCCAGCAGCGATAATCAACCCTCGGCGCGGAGCTACGGGCAAAGTACATCGTCGAAAAATCAACTGGCATTGATTATTCAAAAATAGAGCTTATTACCTAATTTGCGTTGCCCAGTCATGTTCGTCACGCGTGTCTCTCCGTCGCCTCTGATTGTACCGATCGTACGAAGGCGAGTAATTAACGCAGTAGTTAAGAGAAACAGTGTGTAAAGCTGTATCGTTGTTTAAGCTTGTCCACTCGATCCTTGGTACGATTCGTTCTTGTCGGCCCAGCGCTCTTACTTTCGTCCTTTGAATTGTACGTCTAGGATCTATGTACCTACGGTGATGATTCGAGTTTACGTAATTCGCCCCGACTTCCCCCAATCCAAGCTTTCAAAACGCTACTCTAAATTCTAATACCCCCGGAGGTCGCATTCTTCCGAGAAGCACACTCGAGCGTTCCGTCGATAGCTGTCATCGATAACGCCCGGCATGACACTTTCACGCGCGCGCGACCCATTTGCCGGCATAAATCATTGGAAACGAAAACATATCCCCGCGGCCACGCAAATTTGCCAACACCCGACCGCAGCGCGAGCGCGAGCGAGAGCGAGAGCGGGTGCGAGAGCACGAGCGCGGGGGACTTTCACGAGAGGCGCGCGAATGACGGAGATGATCCCGGCCGAAAGAGAGAGAGCGCGCGTAAACAAACGCGAAATCATGACACGACCGCGGCCTACGCTTCGCACGCACACGGCCGCGCGGACCCGTGCACGCACGTGCACGTTCACATGGCCGCGCGCGTACGGCCGACAGAGTCCGGCGGTCCGGCACGCGGGATTCAGCGCCGGTGCGACGGAGAGCGAGGGCGCGACGCGCGACGCGCGGAGAATCAGCGAGGAAGCGAGAGGGACCCGCGCGCGGGACAGAGAGCGCGGGAGCGTGTGGACCAGAGGCGAGGTGTTCTAGCGTGGATGACTCGTCATTGCCGTGGGGCGCGCGTGCCGCGCAACCATACAGCGTGCACGCGCGTGTACACGCGGACGCACGCGTATGCGGCGCGAGCCGGCACCAGCGAGGCGCTATCCGCTCGGTATGCCCCGTGTCCACTGGGTGACCTGGAAATGTGTGTCATGAAGAACACGCGGATCATTGCGGGCCATTCATTCGATACGCGAGGGATGACGCGCGCGGCCTCGGGGAGGCGCGCCTTCCAGATTCTTGTCTCCTATACAAGCGCGGCATACATCCAATTATTACCACGAGTTGAGCTGGAAGCACACGAAAGAAACGCTTAAGCAGCGAGACTTGAAGATTTCAACCAATCGGACTTTTCAGCACTGCTCAAGTTGCAAAGTGGCTGCTTACGTTCTCGACAGTCATTGGTCATTTCCCTTGAGTCTTAAGTTTCTTTGTGTGTTCGGGCCTTCAAGCTGGAAACATGCGAAGAAACTTGAGCGCTAAGACTTAAGACGCGAGAATTTGGACCTATCGGAATTTTCAGCATTGCTCAAGTTTCAAACTGACCCTTTACGTCCTCGACTGTCGTTGGTCACTTCCCGTTAGTCGTAAGTTTTACTGCCTAAGTTTCTTCGTGCGTCGGGTCTGTGTTCAAGGCTCGTCAAGTATCTGACGTCAACAGCGCCTATGTTACTAGACAAAACTTCAAGGAATCGCGGCAACCTTTATGTTCCCCTTTTTCTCTCTTTCCCCGATTTTCACCCGACTTTACCTCGCGTAACTTTGATCTTAAGAGTTGAAATCAATTTCTGTCTCTTTCTAAAACAGAAAGACAAAGGATGAATTAAAGAACAGAGGTAAACGACGTTGGGCATTTGAGAATCTTGCTCCTAGCCCCATCGACTCGAGCAAAGATTTCAATGATTCAGGGATACATTTTTGCAATGGAATGAGTCAGATGGCGCGCGCGAACCGAGGTTGTCCATATTTATGGTCGCTGCATAGTGTCTGTAATGCTTCGACGTTGTAGCTACTGTCAGGGCAGCGCCGTTAACTATAGTTCACATATTTAGACAAACGCGTTACCCCGTGTAATAATAAACTGCATTTCATCATCGTGACCCCTTTCCAGCCTATATCTGATTCCGCGCCCCGTTTTAATGGCCTTGTCACCAAAGTACGGCGTAGGTACCGTGTCCCTCCATCATCATTTCCGGCGAACGGGGTTCCATCGCGGCAACGGGGCGCGAAATCATTTGGCCGCGACATTTCGGGAACACCCGGTGGATACGCGCGGCCGTGTGCGTGCACTCACACGACCGCGGCGACGCTCTCTGGCAGTCATCGCCCACACCAGCACCACTCAATTACTCGCGGCACGCTGTGGAATCATTTACCCAATCATTTAGTTACATCAACGCAACGCAACGCGACTGGTCCGCCGCACGGTCAGTTTCGCGGGCTAGCAGCCGACCGTTTCGGAACGGCAGGGGTAGGGGGGCCGAGGGGGCTCCTCGGTAATGGGGGTTGGGGGCGGCGTGGCACGAGGGGGGAAGGGTCGCATGCGGAGGCTATTGTATTTCGCCACGCGGGACCCGGTGTGTATCGTTACCCTGTTGATTTCGCGTTATATCGTTATGATGACGATATAATAGCCCCCGGCGATGCTCAGCGAGTAGATTTACTTTGATACGGCGCGGTGGCACGCTTCGCGGATACGCGAGGGCTCGCATATTTTTCCACTTGGAGGAAACGCGCGTGCGGCCCTCGTTACCGCGAATGTCGTGTTAACAAGCGGAGGCTCCCTTTCCGCTCGGCCCGCTCGCGCCGATCACGCGAACGATGTAAGATGCGCGACCGGACGCCAAGTCATGAAACGGCATAATTACAAGACCGCGATACCCGGTTTGAAGGAGACAGCGGCAACCTCGGCCGCCATTTGTTAATGAACCTTATCGCGTCGCCAGCAGCGCGGTGTCCGGCTGTTATTGGTTTCGGCTCATGTTGCAGCGACAAAAAGCGACTATGTTTGCTTTCGCGTTGTCGTTCGCGCGCCACTACGCGCCTAATTAATAATCCGATACTCGTTCGTTTACGTATCGAGACGCTGCCCGCGACGGAGGACATCGCGGGAACAGGGACTGGGACGTTTGACATTCTTACGTAACGTTACATTTCCGCGAATTAGACGACGTGAACGGGGGGTACGGGGGGCCACGTCGGCGAATTTCCAGAAGCGTGTGATATCATTTAACCCGAAATATCCATAAACCAAAGGTACAGCCGTACCGTAACCGCGGGGCTCGAAGCAGCAACAATGTACTCGCGCATTCGCTCTCTCACCGGCAGGAGAGCGCCGGCAGCACAAAAAAATAAGTATCGCCAAATTTTTACCGTGCAATACCGTCGCAACGTGCAAAAACAAAGAGCCCGGAGGAAGATTCAATCGCGGCATTCAAGAAGGCAAAATAAAATTACGTGACATGCCGGCACAACAAAGTGTAGCATCAGCGGTTGTTCCATCACGCCGGGCCAATCGTAGCAAACTTCCATCCCCCGGTAAAGTCCGGATACATTCTCGAAAAGAGGAAAAAAATCCATCGGGGGCGTGGGTGGGGCCGGGTGCGGGTGGTATATTGCAGATCAATACAATTGCACGTTAGTGCTAATAAATAATAGGCGGTGGGAGCAGAAAAAAGCGCGCAATGCAGCAACGAACACAACACACAAATAATACGCAATACATCAACCACGCCGGTAGGTAGGTACGTACGTGCCTTCCTCTCGCTCCCACCCGCGCGTTCCGTCTCCCTCTTGCCTCCACCTACCGCCAGTCCCCTTTTTTTCTGCCCCGCACCTATAACCGTGCAAGCACCACCCCCGGGGCACCGCCATTTCCGGACAAATAAACTCTAGTCGACGTAATTTTTACGCCGGGCGCCAAACGCGACGAAAAGCGGGGACCGCGAACGGCATTCGGCGGGAACAATGTGAAATTCTGCCCCGACCGTCTTTCCATCCCCTGCCCGTGCACTTCCGAGGACGCGTCCTATTCGTAAGATCCGACGCCACTCGCCGAGACAATTTTCTCTTTCGTTTCGTGTTGGATTAGAAGGCGGCCCTTTTCAACGCGACTGGACTGTTGTCGCGCGCGAAACTGTTTAATACACAAATGACATATCATTTCTATGATAATACGAGGAACGAATCGCTCGAAACGTTCGCTGTCGTCGGGAATTTTTCAATCGCGATACACTTGGTAAATGAGGCGTCTCGTAGAGTTTCGGAAAGAGACACGTCTTCCGTGTCGCGACTGTTGGTTAGGGCACGGCTGTGCGAAGCGGTGCGATCGGGGGTTGGAAGTAAAGAAAAATACGAGCCGTTCGATATTCGGCGATAATTAAGAATGATTAACGTGGCGGATGGGCGGAGGGTGAAGGGACAACGCGTGTCCCAAAAGTCGTCGACGGCATGACTGTCGAACATTAGTTAATTTTGAAAAATTGCACTAAACACGCGCACGTGAATTGGCTTCGGGGGAGCTTCGGCAGGCCAATCGGGAGGAGACATGCACGTAGATATCCTCTCTCTCCTCGCGCGGCGATCGCGGGGGCTAGTCACAACCCCCGCGTCCAACCACCCCCCTTAAGGGCCCTTCCCGCCGCCCCGACCCCACCAAGCCCCTCTCTGTCCAGCGACCGACCCAACCTACCCACGCACACGTTAATGCCTGAAAAATGTACGGCAATTTTTTATTTTTTAATACGCTTCTTGTCTCTCTCTTTCTTGCCTCTCGGCGCGGCGTGGAGCTTTCTCTCTCGTTCTCTCTCTCTCTCTCTCTCTCTTTCGCTCTTTCCCTCGCACCGCGCTCCTCTCATTCCCTCACCGCCACCCCCGTGTGCGTGATGTAGCGCCTCGTTCGGTTCGTTCGGTTGGTCGGTCGGTCGGTGCGCGGCCTCTGGGTTTTTTTTCGCTCTATCGATAATTTGTTTGGATAATTTCCAATGGTATTGATCTAGATGTACATCCTGCAGGACGAGCGCAACGCCTATACCGTCGCGTACAAAGCGCGCGGCGATGGGCGCACGTAGAAGCGGAGGACGAGACGGAAGGTGGAGGAGGGTCGGGGCTGATCGTGAGTTACTGACGTTTTAGTATTTATCCATCTACGAGCTCGTTTTCCGCGTATCCGCTTAGGCGGTGGAGACACCCACACATCTACACGCGATCGTGCACAGGCGCGCATCGTTCTCACGGAACACGCGCGCGTAGGTCCAGACACCAGCGGTATACGAGTGCGTTCGGCCGTCCGGCGTTGTAATATTTCGTTAGCCGTGCCGGGGCCATACGGGACGGGCGGGTGGGGATGGAAACTTTGATGAATCGCCCTCGTCGCCGATACCGCAGATCGACAGATACGATGGCTGGTCTGTCGTCGCGCGGATTCCCCGTCACAGGGGTGAGAAAAAAGAAAGTCGACGGGCGACAGGTGTACGCAGCCGCGGCTTCAAGGCTAAATGATCCTGTTTGCACACCCTTATCCTTGCACCTGCCTGTTGATTTTTTTTACGAATCTTTAGAGTGTCCCGCGCTCATGTGCACTTTCAATTGTGTTCGATGACACGCGAATCAAAAATTCAAGCGCCGCGTGTGTCGTCTCGAACGATACCCTTTTTACACATTTGCCAAAATATTCCAAATATAGGCAGACAACGCATTAAACGTATCGACACGTTTGTTTTTCAATTCACTTTTATGAGGTGCTGGATTTTACTTTCCCAGAGCGCAAAAGATATTAACGTCAATTTACGCGTCATTTCGGCGCAAGATATTAAAGCGGGTTTAACAAATTTCGCAAACTAAATCGAGCGGTCGATTTTTAACGAGCGATCGAACTCGGCGAATTTCTTTGTGTTAATAAATAAACCTCTGAATATATTTCGCGGCTAAACCGGGGCGAAGGGCGGGGAAGGGACGGACGGGGAAGAAATCGTTTGTGTTCGCAAAGACAATGCATCGGGCGGTGGAAAGAGTAGCGGAATAGGATCGGACGGATAAGCGGTAGGTTGAGGTGAGACTTCTGTTCTTTGGGGTTGGTTTTCACCTCACTTAGCCCCTCGCAACGGCCCCGACTCGGTGACCGAGGGCGACCGGAGTCGGTGGGCGGGCGAGGATGCGCCCGGTCTTCGTACCTTCGAGTCAAGTTTTAATTAGCTTTTCCGAATTACCGATGTAGCGGACCCCGGCTCGCCGCCTCAGACTCCTTTGCCGGAAGGACAAAGAGGGAAACTCGCAGTCTCGTTTTACCCCGGCCGCGTCCCGACTTGGACAATAGCCAAGCAGCCGACTACGAGGATCTTGATGAGAACGTCCGACTCGGCGGGTGTTCGTCATTTTGATCCTTGGAACGATCGTCCTCTCAAGTGTCCCCTCTAAGTCGGATCTCGCTGGATCCGGCGGCAGCGAGATCGTCGACGAGTGGTGTAATTCGGGATTGCTTTAAAACAAAAAAAAATCGTACGTGACGCGATAACCAAGTTCTCGGGTATTGTAACTGATTATGATCGCAAAACCGACAAGAGCATGGCCGAAGCGACGTAACTCGAATTAATTAAAAATTGATAATTCCGTAGTCCCCGTGTTTATGCGGGCGCTCTCCCGCGATGCGTAATAACGTAAAAGTAAATAAACAGACGCATATAGCCGATACCTATCCCTGCGCGGCAAAACGAACAATGGACGCGTCGATCGGAAATATAGGAAATGGATAAGAATGCATTGATTATAACGAACTATAATGCGATTTCTCTGATACCGAGGCGGCCGACGACGCTGTTCGAATCCATTTCACGTTACGTAAAATCCTATTAAACATTCGATGTATCGATGTTCTCGATAAACGCGATGTAAACCGCTTTAGCGTGTTACCGGTGCCGACCTATGACTCCGATGATTAAAACGCGGACTTCTAAACAACGTTCGACCGTTCCTAATTACCTCCCTTGGCGTATCGGGCTACCGGCCGACTCTTTAGCAATCTTGACGCCAGCCGAACTCCACCAGCTTCATGGACCGACGCGGTGGGACGGGGGAGAGCGCGACGATTGACAATGACATTTGCACGCTGACGGCAGACATCGCGCGTTATTGAATTCGACATGCCCCGAGAATACGATATATCTAATGAAATTAATTAACATTGTAATTATTGACTTGGCGAATAATTAAACGACAAGCTACTTGCGAGCTGATAAATAATCGTTACAGCGCCATTATCCGCGTTCGCGGGGATAACAGAGGAGATTAGGATTTTTCATTCGTTTTACATCTACTGCAAGTAAACAATTTTGTATACGCGACTTAATGAAATTCCGCGTATACGTCTGCGCGGTCTCTTCCAGATTAGCCTTACAAATGACACCACTTGGTTCCGATGAAACCGTTATACTGAAGAGATTTGTTGTACAAATAAGAAAGTGGAGCAAGGGGGCAAAAGTGGGGCGCTCTAGAGCCGAGCTCTAACCGGGGGTGCGAGATTGAACCGCGTACGGTGGAGCAGGAGCCACGGTATACGCCAGAGCCGGGAGAGATTCCTCGCGAGGGTAAAGACTTGGGAGTCGAGGAAAAATGTCGCGAGCCTCCGCTCGTATCCCCAATCTCGCGAAAGCCGTCGAATTCGTTTAACGAGGACGGTCGGACGGCAGAGGCCTGTCGTCGAAAAAATCGTCGCCACACCCACACCCACACCCACCCACATGCCCCACTCCTCCTATTTCTCCCCGTCCCCCTGCCCCTCTGGAACCCCCCGATGCGGGAGGGGCATGCTAGCCGTGCCATCAAGGTGCTCGATATTCCGCGCATTTCGGTATTTCCCAATTAATAGGAAAGCGCGCGCGAGAGCGTTCGCTCGCTCGCTTGCTCGCTCGCTCGCCCGGTCTCGCGCAAATAGGAACAAAAAGAAGCACGTATACACGTACATGTGCCGCACGCGCGAGTGGCCGCGTGCGCGCGATCGCGGATGCACACGCGTGCACGCCGAAATATACGGGCACGCGTAAACACACGTATGCGATCGTGTACCTATACTATCGCGCACGCGTATTCTGACAAAGCTTCTAACGCGAAAAAAAGCAGGGACTGCAAGCGGGAGGGCGCGACGTAGGGCGGGCGCGAGGGCCGAGGGGGTGAATGGTCGAGCGCGCGAGTAGCGACGACTAGCGCGGGTGCGAGCGAGAAGCCGGACGATTGGATAGAATCAGCAGTCTGCGAGTAACAATGGGGGGTTCAATTGAAAAAATAATTTAATGTGTCCTTTTAATTAAACAGAGAGGAGGGACAGGCGGGTGAGGACTGAACGGGTGGTACTGGCGTACACCGCGGCGTAGGACGAGGGTACGGGGGATGGATGGACGAGAACCGAAAGAGGACGTACGGGGTGGCGCGGAGAAGCAGCCAGCAGCAGCAGGAGGAGCAGGAGGACGAGGTGGAGGACGCGGAAGAGGAGGAGGTGGAGGCGCGGCTCGGATGGACGCGGAAATTTAAAACCTGATCAATTGATAGGACGGAATGAAAAAAGTAGGGTTGTGGGGTTGCGCGGGTGGCGGTGCCGGAGGAGAGAGAGAGCGGGTGCCACGGCGCATCGACGGCGGGAGGGGGATGACGAGGCGGAGGAAGGCAGCGGAGGAGGCGACGAAGAGAGGGATAGAGGGCGAGGGGCGCAGGCTGGCCCGCGGAATAGGGGTGAGACGAGGGGTACAGCGGGCGAGAGAGGCAGGAGAGAGGAGGCCGCGCGGCGAGAGAGGCGGGTAGATGGGATTGCCGGGCATTATTCTGAAACGCGAATTTGTTCATTTGTTTCTTCCCTCTGTATGCGCCGCGGCGTGTGTGCATCCTTTTATCGACTGAAATCCAGGCTTCGAATTACCGTGCAAATGATTTTTTTTTTGAGTGCGCACTCGCGCTAGTCCACCCCCCTAGCACAGCACCCTTCCGCGCGTCAGCCCCCGGTCCAGGCTCTTCCCTCCCGATTTTCTCGCTGCAACCCTCTTCTGCATCGCGCCGCGCACAGCGGCCCCGCGACACCCGCGCGCGCGCGTTTTGAACTCAAAAGGAATTTAAAACCACTGCCGATGCCCGCCGCTGCCGCCGCCGCCGCCGCCGCCGCCGCCGCCGTCGTTGCCGCCGCCGCCGCCACCGTCGCCGCCGCCGCCACCGCCGCCGCTGCCGCCACCGCCGCCGCGACCGCCGCGGCAGCACCATGAGATGACGCACAATGAAACAAACGAAAAATGGGGAATTCCCCGATCTGTCGAGTTACCCGCGTTTGTGTTACCTGAGTTCCGATTCGCGACACTTTACGACGATAACGCGCTTGATATCGCGTTCGTACCGGAGTACGTCCGAGTACTCGATTCGGCTTTTGCTACCCAGATTCAAGAGTGCCGAGGTTCATCGAATACGCGGAAAATTTGGTCTTTTTCCCCGAAAAATCGATACAATTCATCAGTATCGCTGTAAATAAGTAATTATTAAAGTTAAAAATTTTGGTGTACATTTTGTTCTCGTAACTCGTTAAAATCCCGATAAGAAGCTGCGCAATCGTGGAATTACTAAGGAAGGGAAAAAGGCGAGCGAGGAAGAGGTATACGCATAAATATAGTCCGCCGGTGGCATGTTTCGTTGGTGATTTAAATGCCTTGAGACCATCAGCGAGTTTAAAGCGGTAATTGAGTTCCCGCCGACAATTCGATGGTCATCGTAATGACAACTCGTCGGTTTGGAACACGGGCGGCGAGGAAAGTCAGCGTGGCACCGCGACGCAAGCAACTTCTTCACAATTGACTTCGTTAACGCGACGTTTCCGACGCGGAAGAGCGCAAGTACGGCGACGTACGGCGCGCTTCTGAATCCCAATGGACATTATTACGAGGCGAACTGAACCATAGATAAACTCCCGGCGCACGAGATCACGGAGCGCTGCGGAGCAATATGAAACTCCTCGATCTAATATGGCTTGAGGCGGCGACGAAGCGTGACGTCACATCCGCCGTCCCGTCCGCCGGTCATCTTGAATATTGAGTCGACCACCGGCGGACCGGAAGTTATGAGATTCGGATTCCGACCCCGATGCCCCCGATCTCCGCGTTTATATATCACGAACGACTCCGTTTCGGCTCGGTGAACGTCTCCCGAGCATGCGACTTTCCCTTGCGTTTGCGCCTCGGCGCCGGACGCCGCGGATTAATGCCGTTTCGCACACTCCGCCCGTATTTTACCGCGGCGAACGTACCGGTGTAATACTCCGTGCAGTCGAGTAAACAATCTGTAAACGAGAGGAAGCTGCAATACTCCCCCGTACGAAAGGATAAATAAATAATCGAATCGCGCTGATTTGCGCTGTTTAACGCGACAAAAATAACGCGTCGCGCAAATTGTGAATTACAGGATCGGACGATGTATAATTTTGTATGACGCAAATTGCATTTCGCGCTTATTTCCGCGAATCTTTCCGCGATACTTTGTATAATGTATTTATACGAATGCGAGAACTGGAGCAGCGCATTAATAATAACCCTATTAGCCGACTGTACTGAGGCAAAACAATCGATAATTCATTTGTTGCGTCCATTAAAAATGTAATTTAAAAATATATTAAAGGGGTCGGCTCCGACGACCGGAGGGGGAGAGAGAGAGAGAGAACGACAATGAGAGAGGAAGAGGGGGCGAGAAACGGAAGGAAAGAGGAAGACGAGGAGCGAAAGAGCGAGAGAGATACTGAGAAAGCGCGGAGGCGGAGGTATGCCGGTCGAATGCAAATGAATTATTAAAAATTTAATCAATCGAATCGGCAGTGCCTTGCTTCCCATCTACGACGTAATGATTATTCATGCTGAGGTGGTTTCGCGCGAACGAATATTTATAATTTGTTTATTTAAATTGTTCGGCCGGCTCCGTCAGCGGGTCGCGCGCACCCTCGCGAAATTGCGTTATTAAGTTTACCGTTTCGTATAAATCGCGTTTCCAGGCCAGATTATTGGAAACTCGGAAGCTGCCCACTTTATACGCTCTTACAATATGTAGAGGCCAGAGGGTCTCGGCACCTTTTCTCCCGCCGACGAGAACGTATTTACAATACGGGCGAATATCTGCATAAAAGCCCAGATTCGAGGCATAGACTTAACACTTTTCATTTATCTGCCGAGGGCTGCATGCAGCTGTACTAATAAAATTCATATCTCACTCTTAGTGCAGTTTATCAACATGCATTATACATGCGTCCCAAACATTGCGAGTAAATTTTCAAATTATTTTTTGTTGCATGTAATAAATGGTATTTCCAATATATACGTATATATTTTGTGCGCTGCAGTCGCAAGTAAATTTACGGTTTATTATTTTGTCAGGTCAAAATAAGATTTTCCACCGCGTGGTATTGCGCGATGGAGTCGATTTTAATCTGTCGAATCACGCAAATGGGACCCGAATGTTTCGTCTACCCTCCCTAATAAGGGGGCGGGGGGCTGAATCGTTTTCGATTCTCCGAGAAAGACTCGACGTTCCTCCGGGAAGAATTCCCGCAAATTTGAGAACGTCTTTCCCGCGACCCTTCCGGGACCTCCGGCCGTTCCTCGGCGCCCGCCACGCGCCTCTTCGGGCGCGTTCCCGCGTCGTATCCCAAGGTAATGTCGATCGATCGGCTCATTTAAATGTTGACCGCCTCGGCGGGATATAAAATTCAAAGTGCCTTCATAGATACTTTCATATGCGGCGATCTCTTCGCTCCTCCGCGGCGGCCTATCCATTTCTGTCTCGGTCTCTGTCCTTCTTGGATCCCATCGGTCGAAACGTATTCGTCGGCCTAATATATTTATGCAGGAATATATGCATGTACATGGAACCCACTCTCTATCCCTTCCTTATGCGCGGGGCCCTTTACGAAACGCATCTGTACTAGTGCACATGCATATGAAATTATACACGTAGTGGTAAGATTATGCATGTGCCCGACCTCGAGAATCGATACGTGTATGGGGGGTGTGAAGTGGCCAGCCAAACTTTCCGGCTGCTCCTCCACCCGCTGCTGAGTTTTCTCGCGCAGTTCAACTACACACATCGTATTTTGATACCGCTAGTGTTGCTAAATTAATAAACCAAATGACGGGATTGTAGTTTCTTCAAGTCTCTGTTGCAATTGTTATTTTATTCCCAACTACCAAAATCTAACGTGTCGAGGGAACAATTTTTTTTCCTCGTGTAAACGCCACGGTTTTTAGTTACTAAGCGTCGTGGGGCCCCGGTTTGCTAACAAGTTCTAATTTATGAATGAAGTTACTTAACAGCGACACTCTTCTTTATACAGAATAACAAATAGAAAAAATACGGGTTATGCATAGCTGCTAGTAAATCTCTTCTCACTTTCTATTTATTTTCAATATTCTTCATATAGTTCGGAAGATTATACTCCGAAAGTAAATACGAATTCCAAACGAAACTCGTTAACCTGTCGATGCTCACAATCTTCTTATTGGTTAAAACGACGGCAGATTCGCAGTGTTACGCAGCTACCTTCGAATTCCGAAATTGGATGATGGCACGAAACATAAATAGTCCGTGAGGTTTTTAATCATTTTCTCCTCGCGCGGAATACAAAGTTCAACGCGCGTCCATGTTGCTCGAAGGGAAGAAAAACATTGCGTCGGTACAACGCTGTCAAAATATACCTTCCTCGCATCCGTCCCGCGGGCTCCACATTACGTGAACGTTAAATATTATTTTTAGGGGGACACATTTATTTGCGAATAAAAAATAGAGCTGTCTCGCGAATAAAGTGGAACCTCCGCGAATACGCGAAGCGTATTTCGCCGAAGCGCCTGTTGCTAAATATTCACGCGGTCTCTCTTCCCCCGGCGTATCCCTCCCCACTGGTATTTGCGTGTACGTTAATTACTCAGTAAACAGTAATTATTTTTCCGAATATAGAACACTCTATTCTTTAATAGAGTGCTCCGTTTATT
Organism: Vollenhovia emeryi; assembly: GCF_000949405.1. Lineage (NCBI taxonomy): Eukaryota > Metazoa > Arthropoda > Insecta > Hymenoptera > Formicidae > Vollenhovia > Vollenhovia emeryi. Next base: position 230,375 of record NW_011967178.1, on the reverse strand, counting down.
TATATTATGCACTTCGCAATACGTGACTAATCATGTCGCTGCGATAAGCTCTGCATAAAGGAAGGAAAAAAAATTTTAAGCAATCGGATGTATAATATGATTTTGGTTTTATTACAGAGAAACATTTATTTTCTTTACATGGTAATATATTAAAATATTTACATAGTGAGGAGATAAATTGTTGACAATTTAACCGATCGGACGGCAAATAAGATAGCACGGGTACGCGAATTATTTATTCCCTAAAGTTTCAGCCGTATAATCTCGTCGATACATTTTACTAAAATTACAATTACGAGTATTTAAACAAACGGGTACCTCCGAAGCATATAGGTGGGTAATCGAGAAGAAATTAAAAGATCGTCATTTATAGCGTCTACGGGACGAGGAAGGTGAGCGGCAAACGAGAAGGGAAATATACGAAAGCATTCCGTTGGTATTTCGATAGGATATGAAAGAAGAAAGGTGAAAAATGATCAAATTTTTTGGTAGAGGGACCGGTGTAGCTCAATGCATTTACAGATATGCAGGATAAATGCGCCAACGATGTGTGTATGTGTAAATATATATACGTATATACATAGAAATGTGCCTATGTACGGGTGTGTGTATATACGTGTATATATAATTTTATATATGTAACATATATTTGTGTGCGTGCGTGCGCGCGTGTATGTAACTGAAATATATATATACACACACACACACACACAAATACATATCCATCTGTACATACGTATACTCACATCGAGACTACGTAACCGCGTTAGCGGAGAGAATCTGGCCGCGGGGTGCTTTTTAAAAATTCGTGATTTTAAAATTCGCGTTGGCAAACAGTCCCCACTCGATTCGAAGCGCGCTCACTCCCCGAACGGCTCCCTTCTGCACCCCTTACGGCACCCCCCCGTCGCCGTTTCGACTCTTTTAGCTGCACTCATGCCGCCGACGGCGCCAATGGATGACAAAATATAAGCTCCAAGCCTGGATTCAATCAGAAATGGCGGCGACCCGCGCCACACATACGCAACGCTTTTTTTTCCTTTGTCGGCGGACACCCCTGCCTGGGTTTTCCGCGGGTCGACGGCTCGATAAATAACCATAAGAACGCGGAGACTCACTTTGTATGCGAATGAAACGATCATATGTACGCCTTTCCGTAGTTTTAGGGATAATGAAGCGGTCGGCGGGCTGCAAAGAGCCGTTTGGAACGAACCGCAGTGTGGTTTCACTCCCCTGAGTGCAATGGGCACTCTCTTATTCTTACATTATGCGGCGAACGTGTGACAGCGTTTGGAAACGAGTGCAATAAGCAGCGGCAGCAAAACGCGAAATTGCAACGAATAGCGGAATCTATTTCCCCCCTCCTCCCCCGTAAATTATAGTTCGATGAATGTCATCGTAATAGAAACTGATGTTATGCCGGTTGAAAATGAAAATTTTATTCCACGCCGTACAAATGTATTGTTTGCAGCATATCCAAGGTATTTTTATGTTTATATGTTAACTCAATTAACAGTAAAACATTTAAATTTAACAGATAGGCGCTGTAATCTCCTACTGTTACGTGACTGTTGCGTGTAAAATATATGAAATGTCAAACGATATATACAAGACAAGAAATTAAATTTTGCTCTCCATTGATACGAATCGTCATATTAATAACCGAAGGCGCGGTGAGTAGCAGAGAAAACGCATAATGAACGAAATATTTTGCCCGATCGCATCCTTATCAGAAAAATTAGATTCGATGGATAAATGTTTGCGCAGCCGTAAGCGAAATATATTTGAAACGACCGGTGAGATTTGTTGCGGGAATTACAATTTTTTTTTTCGCGAAAATAAAAGTTTACATTTCCTGCAACTAAATTTTTAATCGAGCCGACTTTATATCAGGACAAATTTTTATTCGTGGCCGCGCGCGATGGCGGGTTCCCTTTGAATCGAATATTTTATTGATTAATATCGAGCGTGTCTCGCGAGAATTGAGACTAACCGAGATTCCGGCGTAAATGCGATCGATTACGTAACGCTATTATGAAATGTCCCAAGTACGCAAATTTTAACGCGGTTTGAGATACACATTTCTAGCCGCTGAAGAATTTAGCTCGAGAGACATGACTTGATAACTAAATCAATTTGATACTGTTAGTTGGGTCTTGCGACATTTAAAATTCGTTGCATATCGCGACATTTATTTCGCAAACGCGATTCCATTGAGATGAAGTTGGTCTTGAGACACAGAGCTTTTCTCACGATTCAGTACATTTGCGCGACGGTCTTTAATCGCGGGGGTTGTTCATTTCTGCGACAATGTATGAGTTAAGCTAATATTACACTTGTCGTCCGACAAGTGTAACACCAGTCTTAGGCCTGTTATACAATACGTCGTATGTCGCTGTCGGATGTCGGGAGGCAGCCGATGGTCCGATAAAAAAATTTTCTTTTCAAAAAATAAATTTTCTCATTGGACCATCGACTACGTTTCGACATACGGCGTATTGTATAACAGACCTTAGCCTAATATTACACTTGTCATACGACAAATTTTTCAACCGTGTTGCTCGGCTGCTGAATAGAAAATTTCTAGATACTCGAGAATTTACACACGACAGGTGTAATGTTGGTCTCAAGCCAGCGGTACACGATACTATTTTGCCCACTGGATTTCTTGCAGGAGCCAATCAGGATTTAGCCTTAAGTCACCCGATCTAAAACTCTGCATCCTTCCTGGCTGTTGCAAGAAACCCAGTAGCCAAAATAGTATCGTGTCCCGCTTTATTCGTAAGAAACAATAACACCCGATACGTTGGACGCGATCGCGTTCCAATGGGGAGATGAGGCGACGGCGGGAATGGAGCGGCTTTGCGTTTGCTACCTGTGGGGGACTGTAGGCTCGAGTGTCGTCGCGTCGATGATAATAATACGGCGCACGACGACCTTGCGTGTGCCGTACGTTCCCGAACAAACACCAAGATTATACACTAGTCAACCCCACACCGCTTCGAGATGTTTCACATTCTACGAAATAAGTGTCGAATACGTCGTTCGTGTATTTGAAATTAATTTTAACGAGTAAAACAAATTTTTTCGCTTCTCTTTGTCAGACGACACTCGTTATCGTCTACGATTAATTTCGTTCAGACAGCGTTTCGAAGCAGGAATGTTATTACTAACTGCCTTAATTGTTATTCATCGACAAGAAAAGTGTCGATCTCGAGAAAAGTTGTTGCCTTAGACGCTATCGAGTCTGCGGGGCAAAGCGTAAAACGTACGTGATTTGGAATAAAAGAAGCGGGACGTACATTTCGGCGCGCATTTTATTCCACAATTCATTAGACATTTCATGGAAGCGATGTCGCCTGGCGTTTGTATCTACGGCCTTGGTGTTTGTTTGGTAACGGCGCGTCGTACGCAAGGCCGCCGCGCGCCGTGTTATCATTCGCGCGGCAAGACTCGAGTTTACAGGTTGGCGGATAAGCCGCTCTGCGCGTCGCCTCATTACCCATCGAAATTCGCACTCGGGGACGTCGAATTCTAGGGTGCTTCTTCATTTTTCTTTACTCGCGCGGTCTTCGAGACACCGCCCACTTTTTAAATTTGCGTAATTACCGATATTGTTAACTATCAAAGTGAACTTGACGTTAGTTTCCTGTAAATACGCTTCCTCTGTAGAGCAGCGTGCGCAATAAAACACAAATCTAAAATGCGACTGGGGTCTCGAAGACCGCGTTAATAATTAAAAGCTAACAATCGAGTGACTGCAAGTCCGCGAGAAGGCGACAGGCTGTTTAAATATACTTGTCAAAGTGAGCATCTCGCGCCATTTATTTACTTTGCTCGCGAATCGGGGCGACGAGTTGGACTATAAACTATAAATTACTGTAAATAAAATCAAAGTGATTTTATACGGACGATAATTGTCGTAACGACGCTTAAGACTGAACGTCTTTCATCGCACTTTGAACTTTTCGCCGATTTAGGCGCAAGTTGGAGCTAATTTGTTCGTTTTCAGACCGAGAGCGCGGAGTAACACGAGGATCGCGTGATTCGGAATAACGCGAAACAGATATCGAGCGTTTATTTATGATACGCGTATCTCGTTGAATTAACGTACTTAAAATACATCACATTTGCAATGCTAAATTTTGATCGTACATTTTCGTACGATTGCATCTTACCTCGTTCTATTACGACTAACATAAAACTTTATTAATAGAGGAAAGTCCTCTATTATGAGATAGGATTCTAATACGAGACAGTAGGTTCTTAATGTCCAAATTCAAATCTTTTTCCGCAACGATTACACGATCTAATAATCAACGATCTAACAATGTTCCACCAAACAGATTTCACTCCAAGGGAAATAAATTCATGGTGGAACCAACAGATAATGCCTATTAATTGAGCAGAAACCTCGCTTGTCTCCACATTAGGAGCCTGTCTCATAATAGGAGACTTCCCTCTACGAATATCGTATGGCGACAAAGTGATTTTCGTATCGTCGGTGATAAGAACGCGTGAGGTGAATCGAATAGTTTCCAACCGCGTAACATAAGTTCGGCGTCGGCGATGAATTGAAATCCGCGGGCATGAGTTTTATGTTTTGTTTCAATTCGCGAGCGCCCTGCTCGTTTGTGTGTTACTTTCTTTTTGTCAATTAACGCGTCGGGAGTGTTGTGTGAAGTGTCGTGCGATTATCCCGTCTTGGTGATTACGCGAGATCGTAATTAAACGTTCTTTCGCGAGTGTCGTGTTGTGCGAGTACAACGAACGAATCTGACAAGGAGAGGAGGGGGAGGAGGCTTGGGAGGCTTCGGACGACGGCGGTGCAATCATGGGGCGAGTGAATTATTATTTTTTATTTGATTTGTTACCTGCGGAATTAATCACTTGTGATAATTTAATGCAAGCAACGGTTATTCTTCTAGATATTAATTATTCGGGGCATATAATTTACATATATCCCTGTTTTATAGTACGCCGTACGCCGGCGAGTGTTACAATATTATTTTCTATCACATTAAACTTGAATATTTACGAATTTGATCTGTTAAAGTGACGGACTCGAGCGAAAATAATATCACGTATGTAATACGTGCGCGAGTACATGCGTATGTATGAAGTTAAGAGATCAACTTGTAAAAATACTGCTGACAAATCGCGAACATGTTATACTTAGCTTTTCGAGGGCCGGCAAATGGAAAAGGTCGTGCAAAGATAGCATCCGGGACGAGCGAAAAATTTCAGATATTCCCGCGAGCTAAACCGTGTGACACAAGCAAAAGTCATTTCGATGCGCTACCGTCTATTTATATTTCACAAATCGCTTTCAAAAAGAGCGCAATACTTTGGGATTAGCGTACCGCGCAAAAAAATGTCACAGAGAATCGTCTATGAGCCGCGGCAGCGAGTCAGGAAAAAAATTCGGAAATATTATTAAAAGCCGCTGGATCATTGCCGCGCACCCCCGGCGGACGCTGTGGTCGTCAGGGTGCGAGGGGATGGTCTGCTAGGCCGTTGGTTATCTTCGGCGGACAGCCCATATTCAAATACGAGCTGGTCGTACGTGCCCGAGAAGGGAGGGAGCGAGAGGGAGCGAGGGAGAGGGGCAACCGCGGCACCCCCTAATGCCGCGGCATAAAGTATGTATTACGCGATATAAAGCCGTAGAGAAAGGGAGGAAATAAAGTGCGTCGCCGCTGGCGAAACTGGGTCTCCATATGAAACGCACGTTGGGATTTTTCGGTCACGTTTGCCTGATTGCAATCAGGCTACTCGTCGATCTTGCAAATAAAAGTTATATGGCGACTGTTTGTGCTGAATTACCGACACGTGTTTTGTACCCAAAGCATCCTACGCGGCGTGCACGCTAGCAGCACGAAAAATTCGACGGTCCCAGCGCACCGCGAGCGGCGGGATCGTCTCGTCTCGTAAGTGAAACGTTCGAAGCGAATGGAAATATTGAGTACACGCTGTTACGAATACGCGTGTCCCGAGTGTATCGCATTGTTCGCGCAGGCGATGGTTGCTACACTAGATTAAAATCGAAGAGAAAGAGAGAGAGAGAGAGAGGGAGAGAGGGAGGGAGATGTAATTAAAGCGTAACCCGTAAAATTTGTTTCGAGAAATAATAGTTTGCAAACTAAATTATTTCCAATTTAAAATAAGAGAGAGAGAGAGTTACATTTATTAGATACGTAATGACGTAATCAAATACTATTTGTGATACGAGCTGCATTGTGCGTTTCTGATGAAATCTAAGGTTTCGATTATTTTGATATGAAACGATTTCTCTGTCATTAACGCGCGAATCATCGATCCCGCTGGAATTTGCGTTCCCTCGCCACGTGCGTGTGCGAAACGGCTATAAATATTGTTTAGTGACAATTCAACGCCGTGTTGATTATGCGGCTGAATCACGGGTAAACGTTCGCCGATGGTTGCGACCGAAAGCAGATACAGAACTGGTTCTGACATCTTTGGTGGTTCATTACGGAGCGTATCGTGCAACGGACAAAAACCAGGCGGAGCGATGTAGTCCGCCGCTCGCGGCCGCATTATTATCATTAATTATATGCGCATTACAGACACAACTGTCGGTAACAGTGTTGCGGTTATTAGAGGAGGAAGCTAAGTGGCCGCGTGCTCGGAACAAACGCTTGGGAGTCCGCGGTGCGCTTGATGCGCTTACGGAAAACGAGGGCGGGAGACAGGGAAAATAAAAGAAGGGAAGGGAGAAAAAAATCGGAATGGCGAAAACTCGCACGAGTGAACCCCCTCGACGCGAGTTTTTTCGAAGGCCCGTACCTACGGCACGGCGAGAGGCCGGGTTTAATGTAATGCTATAAAACCGGCATAATTTAGTAATGAACGGCCACTTTGCACAAATGGCTTCGTGCATCATGGCCAAACCAAAGAAGTCCCTTTGGCCGAGTGAGCGCGTGATAGGATAATAGTAATGTGCTTAATGGTAAATGGAGGCATTCAAGAGGCCGAGATTCAGATGGCACTCATAATGGTCGCCCGGACTGGCGTATCACCCCTAATAAGTACAAGTGGCACAAAATAGCTGTAATCACTTGACATCGTGGATCGTAAGATCATCCTGCTGCTCCCCACCGTCAAGACATCGAGCTCGATGCTATCATGACATCTTGGCATCTACGCCTATCTACCTTGCGCGCTCAGCTCGGGCTCGCGTCGCGATAAAGCGTCACGCCGGTCGTTCTCGTTCTAGAAATATAGACCGACAAGGACTAGGGCTCGTACAGTATTCGCCCGAAACGGTCTTGCTGAAACGCAGGTAGATTTCTAGGTGTCGCAGCCAAAATTTATCGCCATTTTTTTTGTATCCGTTAGAAACTCGTTTGTAGCCTGCGAAATTTATAGCACTAACGTTCTAGTAATAGGGTAAAGGCACCTAATATCGCCCAGAACGTAATATCGCTACTCGTGATATCTCGGGAACAAAGTGCTCCCATACAGCACGCAAATGTTGAATCAACATCTCAGAAACGTTCGATTACAACATTGCAATATTGCTTCAATGGAATGTCTTGTAAACGTTGCAATTCAACATTCAGAAAACATTGTTAAATTTTATTGAGTTAACATTGGTTTAGCAGAACATTTTTGCAACTGTTGGAAGTGTTGGAATTGGATTATTCCTCTAAAATAATAATCCAATCTTAGCTCAGAAAATTTCTGACCGTTGCAAAAGTATTATATATACATACATTTCATAATTATACATTTTTTAAGTATCTATTTGAGGATTAAACAATAATAATTTGTTCAAGATTATCTTAACGTTACAGCAACATAAAGAATCAATGTACAAACATTAGATCCTAGGTACAACGTAGAAAAGATATTTATACTTCAACATTCAACATTGCAACGTTTCAGCAATATTATTTTAACTTTCTGTGCTGCATGGGGCTGATATCAATCGGCAATGCGTAGAATTAGTAGCTAAACACGTGTAAAAAAGGCATATTGTAGTTACAACGTTATAGAAATAACGTCTGACTCAGGAGACGCGTTAAAACAAATTTTGAATGCTGAAAAACTTAGCAGACAGTACGAGTTCGACATCCCATAGTGAGAAAGTAAGTTCAAACATTCTCTTAATGTATAAATATTTACTAGAAAAGTATAATCAGTGATATATTATACTTCACTATTTCTAACTGATTGCAACATGTATGTTTTTGTTACGATGTTTTTAGTGATTAGGATGCACTCCATACCGTTCACCATATTATTACGGAGGTGTCCGTAATAATATGCGTCTAGCCGACATTATGTGCATGCATTTTTAAAAATAAAGAAAGAGTAAAAAAAGAGTAAAACTGACTCGATGTATAAATACGAGTATTTCGAAATAGTGTGTTATATATAATAAACATAGTTTTTAAACATAATCACAAATGAAAACAATTTTTGGACACCCACAAATGTTTATATGATGTAAAATAATAAATATCTATAGCTTCACAAACTCATATTGATAAAACAATGACTTTATAACAATTTATAAGGCAGGCGATATTAAGTGCCATTTTTTCAAATCCCTAATTTTGCCGTTTTCGTTTCTTTTCAATGCGGATTACAATTTTTTAGATTTCAACCATACTAACCTATTGTACATGAAACACAAATGCTTCCTCCTTCATTTGAGACAAGATGTCGATTACTCTTTAAGTGAGAACGATTTGAAATTTGATAGGCGATATTAGGTGCCTTTACTCTACCTTTTGGAAAGTTTAGGTTTCGTGGCTAAATATTAATTTAGCCGCAACGTTAGCAGCCTACCGAAGATGAAATAAAACCAAATGCTCAAAGTACAAAGTTTTATCCAGTTCGTTCTGGTGCAGAACTGATAAGACAGGCTTTAAGCCTAATACACGAAGAAGAAGAAGACCAAATATTAATCATTCACATTATATATAAATGAATTTCGGTACTATAGCTCGAACAATCTTTAAGGAACACTGTTTATGGCATATATTATATAAAATATAAGAATGCATATAACTAATTAAATCATTTTTGCCGCCTATAATATACAAGAAATATAAGAAACTACTATATATTTACATAAAATATACAGAATATATTTTTAATATATAATCTAATATATAAAATAGATATATTGCAATATATATGAAATATATATGCCTGCACATATGATGAATATAACTAAAGAAAGTATATATTTACTGTGCTCAAGAATATACATACAACTATAGGTACAAATATGTATACATATGCAATTTATATAACTCGTATATTTAAAAATATACGGAATATATTACATATATTTTTAAATACATTTTTACACGTATATTCTTTCATGGGGATCTCAGTTATTTTTTCGTACCTATAAATTGCAAGATCATTTTCTGAGTGTTAACGACATACGAGTATGATAACGATATACACTCGTGCGAATTAGGCTGTTGTAAAAGACTTCCTTGATGTTAACACACTGGAATAGGCATAAAGTTGTAAAAATTAACGCGCGCGCGTCCGAAATTAAATTTAGGAAACGGAGCTGAGGTATATTTCTGGCTCAAGTTTCTTCGAGAGAGGAGAGCGAAGCTCATGGAGAAGTTCCGTATCGCCGGTCGAGACGCTCGGCAAGAGGCTTCGGTCGGCGCTGAAAATGTTGACGCCGCAAGGTCACGTTAATGGACCGTGCGCGAATCACAGACTAATAATAACCCGGGCCGTGTCGCACTATCGGCGGTAATTCAAAGCAAATTTAACGGGGAGCGTATCGCAATTGCGGACAAACCGTATATACAGCGGGAAACATAACTCACCGTTGGTTTGTTTGCATTATCTGCCGCGCTCAAATACCCATATTTATCTCGTCTCTCGTGACACCCTGATGGGAGATCGTTATTTTATTGACACCTCGCGCCGAGCGAATATTAAATAACCGGCGGGCTCGGCGGGCGAGTCGCGCGTCGGTTCGTCCGTCAAAAACTGTCCGATCCGATTTAATCAAGAAACCCGCGAAACCACCCGAAAATTCGTAGCGTCTAATCGCTCGGCGAGCGCGAGCGCGAGGGAGGCGGGACAAAACTTGCGCCGCGTCCAGGGTCCTACGATTTTTCTGATCAAACTGTATCAACCGTTCGCGGTGAATTATCGGGAAAACAACTGGCATAATATCGCGACGGCATTAATTCCGATAATGGCGATACCGGGTAATTATTAATTTATACGATATCTAGGAGAACGATTCGTGACGCCGGGGCATTTGTCACGAGCTTAAAGTCCCCCTAAATGTGTCCGCGTACCATCGGCACCACCGGCCCTTCCCCTCGCATCCCCCGTCCGGCAACAACGCCTCCTCCCTGTTCTCTCATTGCGTAAAGGGCCTATTTGTTGCTCGTGATCGATGAAACGATTTCAATTAACAAAATGCGCTACGTCGATGGTCACGGTCTCTCATTTCGGGGCGGCGGAAGCGGGCGCGCACTGGGACGCTTTCGGAATTCGCCGAAAAATATGCTCGCACTCAAGGCTAATGGACCGGATGAATGAGGTCGTTTTGTCGGGCCGCGGGAATCGCATGTAGAAAAATATCAGCGCCAAAAGTGTAGCGGCCGCGTCAATTCGCGCGCCGCTTTGTCCCGCGCCCGCGCCGCGTCTTCTCGCTTCGCGCCGGTGAGAGTTAATTAAACGCCGACGCGGCCTTTCGAGTCAAGTCCCATGCGAAGCGTACACGTTCTTACGGTGTTAGACGCGACCGTTGAGATCGTTCGCCGATGTACGATCTCACGAGCCGACGTAGTGTAGCGACGAATCGAAGTTTTTGTTTCGCCCGAAATTTTCACAGTTTATTTCATGTAATTTTTGCGTATATATAGCTGCTCAGTGCAAAACATTGACGATATTCGACGGAATATTAGCAATTATCTCGCTCTGCCGGACACACGATTCGCGGAAATACACAGAGAAAAAGAATATTCTTCATTTGAAAATATATGTTTAGTTTCAACGTGAAAATCTTGAAATGAGATTATATCGCGTAAAGGAAGAAAAGCTTACTTGAATGAAGCATTTTATACAATTTAATCAAGAAAACTATATGCTTATTATTTAAGAATAATTTTCTTGTATGGAAAGGAGACAATATTGGGTAGAAAATGACGTATTTTCAAATCGAAGATTATAACGATTAAATTGATTTTCTTCAGATTGTCAGTGTTAATAATAAAATTTCAAATTTCAATCGACCTCAGCTGACTACATTTACACTTTTACAACGTCTCGACCTTTGGTTTAGGTCCTTATCGAGTGGGATCTAAGAGTAAGTGTTTTACATATAAGTTGCGTGAGAAGTATGCAGGAATTGCACGGTATCGCAGAATAATTGTAGGTCTACTGTGTAATATTCAACGAAGAAGTTCCTGCAAAGATCAATCCTAGCTGTGAAAATGAAAAAAAGAGATTAAACCTTAATAATTAAAGAGCAACTTTCTTTATTGAACAATTTCTGTTTCTGGCAATTAAAAGAATCCTAAAAAGAAATGTATGAATTCTGAACTTTAGTATAAAACTGATAGAAATAAATTTGTGGATTAGTCGTTCACGGCTAAGGGTCGAAGATTAGAAAGCAGTACCAAAATCTTCGAATATACACAAAACGTTCAACGCGTTCCTTGGTCGAGAAACGAAGTTATAAATTTTGCACGCTCCTTAAATTGATTGGGGTTTTCAAGTAGAAAGAATAGAAATCAGAGAAATTTCTATTATTCCCGTCCGATCTACCCTTTAGGCTAGTGTATAAACCAGAGCCGTCGAGGTTGAAAACAGTCTCAGATCGGAGGGTGCCATATAACCAAAGAAGTCCTGACCACTTACCAATGCTCAGAAGTATCCCAAGGAAAATGAAAAGTCAAGATGATGTCAATTTGATGTCATGTTGACCAAATTTATGTCATATAGGAGAAACAAACCAAGACAGTCAGAGATGCTTTTGTGAAATAAACTAAACCAGGTTAATAATTTTGTCGTACATCGGGTTGAGGTTGTCCGTGTCATTTTTTAAATCGATAGTGTTCTTAGTTTTCTTGATGAAAAACATCTCAGCAATCTCCCTTTTCTTTGCGTGCTTCTCACTATGTGCAATTTCCGGGGATGAAACGTTGTGAAAGCTTATTTGATAAATGTGGCCGGCCGAGGTCGATTGAAATTTGAAATTTAAAAATAATTTTATTGTCAAAATCATTGTTTGTATACTTAAAGTGACAATTATAGTGTTCGAATAAGACTGTAATATTGTTGGAACGTAAGATTATTAAATGCTCCTAAGAAGATTGTGGATACGAAACAATGAACGCGTTAATTTGAGCAGATAAGAGTTGATCTGACACTTATTTTTTTAGGTTGCCGCGCAAACACTGGTGAAGCGAGAGCCGTTCTTGAAGAATACTGGGTGTGTTGATCTGTCAAATTAGACCTGATACGGGAGCACTTCGATAATACGCTTTGCCGATATATTTCACAATGTGGTGCAGCCAACCGACCGCGCCGGGCTTTCCTCCGGGGAGAAATATCGCGGATTATTATTTAGTCAGTTTACCGCGCAAATTAGTCATGCGAATAGGGATTCATTAGAGCAGTCGCTTAATTATCGGCGTTACAGACGACGCCGAAGTGAGAAATGCATAGCGGAGCTACGCGATCACCGTGCAAGCTTAAATTCCGTTCTGATTGTTTCAACGAGTGTTGTCAGTGTCGATACCCGTCGTTTTGTTCGCCGAGCGAATTAATTAACTTTCCTCGTGTGTTGTCTCAGAATATGAACAAGCCCGTCGATTTGCGCGTCAATTTGCCAATTTGGGGAATCTCTTGAGACACCCGGGAAACGGAAGTGCGCCATCGATCGTCGGTATCGAGCGTATTAACGACTCAAACTAAATAATTAGCGACGGGTTAATCTAGTTCATTCGGTTAATCAAGAAAAGCGAGCACATCCCGACGCGGCGATTCGCTAATGATTCACGTCCAGAGCCTGGAAGATCCCGACAAAGTTTTTTTTTTATCTCGGGCTTGGTGAATCCTCGCGGTTCCGCATTAGCTCGAATCGAGATAGTTTGGCGCGCGCGAGATAGCGCGATCTCATTTGCATGGAAAAGGCGAATAGAAACTTTTTTCCCTCGGACTTCAACTTTAATTCTTAATGAAAATGAGCCCCTCGCCAGGTCGCTGCGCAGGCGATGAGACGAGAGCGAGGAGCATGACTGGTCGGTGTGAGATTCGCCGGCGGTGGCAGAGATACGACGGAGGGGACGAGGAATTCGAGCGGTGAGGGATGCAGGCGACGAACAATGAACGCGGGAGAGCGCCTGTTCCAGCGCCTTTGGCCACGTGCTCCTAACCATGTACTTAACATCGTAGTTTTGAAAATGTCGCTAAGCTGCGACGCTTTTGCCGATCGTAGTCTCGAGGATTAAATACGTCGCTGTCTGAATCGACACGTCGCAAACCGTGAATCTAATCGACGCGCGCGCACCGATTGAGACGACAAATACGTAATCAGTAATTATTAAAATCAACATGTAGCTCATTACGTAACGCAGATTTAATCAAAATATTAGTGGCAGACCCATTCTTTGCGGGAGAATCTTTAATCACAAGCCTACGTTACAGCACGATACAACAAAATTTTGAAAGATGCATCGACGTAGCGTCGACGATTTTATTGGGCGGTGGACAACATTTTTGCGGCTCGTAAGAATTGCGAGCGTACATGTGCCTTGTAAGTATATGCAAACCTTTATCTCTCACGAGGGTCCTCGGAACCTTACCGCGGGCACGAGTCTTGCCGAGGCACGAGCTCTCTGTCGAATACAATATTGCTTTGTCGAGTAGGCAGTCGCTCCACCGCTATATCTCAGACAACCGTAATCGGGCTCGACTTGGTCGGGCGGGCGAAAAAATGGCGATCGAGAGAAGCGGATAACCCGGGTAAATCCCGTATCGAAATATAATACCGTGCAAATTTCATGCAATTACAAAGCGTGAAATATTCAAGTCTCGAAAATTTGACCAACCGAGTCGGGTCACCCCGAACTTCCCCGGAGGCCGCGCTAAATCCGTCCGCTAAATCCACCCGCGCGATGCGTTTCATGAGCAAAGTAAGCACCGTGAAAAAAAAATCTTGGCCAAGAAAATCCCTTCTGTTACCCTCTTCCGAGCCCGCCGTGCCCCACCGCCGGCCGCTCCTCCGGAGTTAACAATGGGGCGAGGCTCACGTGCGCGAGGAATCAAGTGTTCTCGCACACCAGCGCAGTCCACTAGACCGAGGGCGCATGCATAATACAATGACCCTGCTAAGTACTATTTTAAAACAATGCTGAAATTGCTTTAGGGGATAAAAATGAACGAGGTAGCTAGGTGTATTTTTCTCCCCTCCGTCACCCCGCCCCTTTGACGAGGGTGCACGTACACGCGGCCATACACGGTGTAGTAACCCACCGCCATCCCCCTCGCGCGTACCCTTCGCGCCGTTGTGGCCGCACATAGGCACAGCCACGTACAAAGCTCTAAGCCTTTGAGTCGTAGTCTCACCGGCGCACAATAAGGCGCTCTATCTTTTTGTTTTTACATTCACTTTAAGAGCTCGCGCTCGCGAGAGAAAGACGGAATGCGCGACGAGCTGCTGTTTTTTTGCGAGCGACATTGTCGCGGGTGTATCTCGTTCGATATCTCGCGACTATCTTTCTCGACTTGCCGAAGCGCTTAACGTGAAACGTTACATTTTCAACGCGCCAACAAGTGTTCCCCGAGCTCAAAGGGTATTATTTGATTTCAAAATTTGTCTCGTGGAAGACGTTCACTGGCTTAGATGACCCGACGCAAATCAGGTCGTTCGAGGTATAAAAATTTAGAATGCGAGTGATTTAGCGTAATTGTTCGCTTCAAAGAGGCACAGTGTCACGCAAGGTTTCGATATTGTTTAAATCTTACTTGGCTTTTGTGGTGCATCGTGTACAGTACGGGTCATAATTGCGCTAAGGCAGCTTAATCAGGACATGGCCTATCGATCACGAAGGCATTTTGCCTGGAAATTAGAAGCGACGGGTACACGCGCGAATAAGGTGCTCGAGGATTTCGCAATTCTTAGACGGTCTCTCCTCGTTACTTTGACATTTTTAATTACTGGCTCTCAGTGTCGACGAGTTCGTCTGTGCTTTGTGAACTGGTGAGTTTCGGCGGCTTGACCGGCATTGAAAAGCACGGTCGGAATGAACGTGTAATGGAACTCAACTTGAAATAAGTAATTGTTTCAAGCCATCTCGGCGGCATTTTATTTCTTTGAAGCTCACATCTTTTATGAACCGTTAATTACTTATTGTTACTCTATTACGCATACAAGTATTGTATCGGGTAATCAGAGACAAGTAGTTTTCCTTATACTGCACCAAAGTAACTTTACTTTTGTGTAAAATATGAAGCTCGTGTGCTACATAATGATAATCTTTTCTTATGTGTAATATTCAGTTTGCAGTTGTTTCAAGATAAAATTATCCGGCATTAAGTCTACCAGAGTTTTCGAATTAGAGAAATGGAATACAAAGTGAAATAAATTGCGGCACACGAAGAATAAACTAACGGGATATAAGACTTTCTTCTGGAATATGGGACTTTCAACGGTTATAAGAGTCGGTAGTAAGGTAAAACGATTGAAATCGAGTAGCTAGATGAGTTTTGAATTGAAAGTTCGATCCGCGCGCGATAGCGGCATTTTTATTTTAAATGGAAGGAAAAGCAAGAGCCGTCGACTCTGGCGAACACGAACTCTATCCCGCACTCCCTTTCATCGTCTCTAATGTAATTTTTCAATGTCATTACCCGGGACGTTTGAGGGAAAGTGAAGGCTTTTAAGGTAAACTAAAATTTCGGTATATTTTCCACGAACGACGATGGAATCATGGTAAGCGAATTATCTTCGTTAGACGCCGCTTATTACCGGTCATTCGGTTAACCATGTATACATTATACGCGTTCGTATCCGACCGATAATATCTTAATTGCATAATAATTGTGGGACAATGTATTGTCGTATACATAATACATCGTTACTATATACACTTGAAGACATCGACGAGTAAGAAAAGTGTGTTTTAAAAACATTTAAAACATCCGATAGTTTATCTGACAATTTAAAGTAAAATGCGATAATAGAGAGTTAAATCGGACCAATTTCGATACAAATAAGTTAACATAGTCCGTGCAAGATGTAGGTAGCCCAACAGTTTTATCTAGTGGATTGTTTAACATTTATGTAACACAGCTGCCAAAACGAGGGGAAAACAAGATGAACAAAGACAGTGAAAGGAGCCCATACAGCATAGCAAAGTTTCAGCAACATTGCAGCAATAATTCATCGCAAGATTGTAACATTGCTAAACGCTGCGAAATGTTGTTGCAACACTGCTGTGTGTGTGTATATATATATATACACACATATATACACATAATAATACAAATCCCTTTCTAAAAAAGAGATATTAATGCGCGAATGTCGTTAATATCGAGCAGTTGAGGCCTCTTTTCCGCGATGTCGATTGGTTTTCTTGAAGCGCGGTGTGCTTCACTTCTCTTTTAGATTCATAGTAAATGAAGATTTGCAATATACATTTGTATACACTAACTACTGAGGCAAAATCTCTAATTTTAGTAATTAGAATTTAAGTAACAACGATTTTTGTTTCGAAACATTTTCTCGGTTGAGCAGAATTAATCGTTAATTTAATCAATAACAAAAAGTCCGCAGAATGATACACAAAACGTAGTAACAGTCATGGAACAAAAAAAGATAACGTATTCTCAACGTTCGTAGTTGTTTTTGTCTCGGCGCGGTGACGTACGATGTTTTTGCGTACCATCGTGTGCCTGAAGGTCGCTGCGCTCTCACTCGCTCGCCGAACGTCGGGCCGGCAAGCAGTGGCGAGAGTTGCTCCGTGCGTGTACTTTCGCGTTATCGGTTTCCAAGACTCGATCGCGATGAATGCAGGGATAAATCGCTATTGATTTGCACACCTTTATCAATAACAAGTAACGTTCCTCGATTAATTATTAAGTTTCTACAACTTGTAATGAGAAACGATTTACAAGTTGTGGCGACGGCTCTTTATCAACGTATCTCTTTATCAACTCATCTAAAATATGAACGTAAACCGTGGTACTTTGTCGCGGTAACATCTCGTTTACGCACCGCGCTTTTAATTATCTATCGGTTTCGTGTAATCTGTTCCATTTTCGGGAAAAAGAGAGAAATTTGTGCGACTTCGGCGTTCGCGCTGTAATTCGCTCTTCGCAACTCGAACGGGCCAGAAGTAAAGAAAGTCGCTTATCGCACGTTGCGGACTAATAACTACTTCTTTACCGCAGATTATGCTTTCTATGCTCACGTTGTGTTTTATATCGCCAATTCAAAAGTGATTTATCCATTATCGTATTCGTCCGAATTAAAAAATGCAAGTTGGTTTGAGTAATTCGTACGACAGAGAGTCACGCGATATTTGTTAATAATATTTGGTACGTTTCGCGGTATTTCACATCGCGTACGGGAGTGCCCGAAACTTCGCGCGATCGATGATTTTCGCGAGTGAGTGTTGTGCTAGTGCAAGGAAATCTGAGAGGAGGAGGAGGCTTCGGAGGCATCGGGCAACAGCGGAGAAAGCGTGAGGTAAGTGTCTTACATTTTTAAGTTATCTGCTACTTGTGCGAAATAAAACTGTTCTAGCTTTTTATTTGATTTATTCAAATGATTCGAACGGGGATTCGAATAAGTGTTAGAGGCAAAACTATACGTATACAATTTTGTGTTTATATTTAAAAGAAAGACTATTCTGTATAATTATTTTAATAAATATCTATTTTAAAAAATATAAAATATAAAATATATTTAATACAATAATTTCGATTGTACATAATTAGTCTATAATAATCACATACGTATTTGTATTTTTACAGTATTACATATATAGTCAGCGATGTACAACTATGCTGTTGCGAATCGTATCAGTGAGTGATAAATTACTTTTTATTTTAAAATGACGTTGCGCATACAATTACTTGTTTGCATGTATACAAATTCTTAAAAATACACAATGCTCAACTACAAACTGCGTGCGCGAACCTCGCGTTTTGTTCTATAATAGTAAACTATATAAGTTAGATGAAGAAACAATATACATATTACAAAGATAACCGTATCACTATTTTAAAATAATATTGCTACAACATTATTAATGCAATATTGTAAAATAATGTCTCTGCAAATCTATGTAACATTACATTGCAATATGCAATGTTGCAATGTTGCAACAATGTTGTTGCAAGCTTTTGTGTTGTATGGGAGGGATCAAGTTGGACGTAAAGTTGGAGGAATCATCATGTTATTGGTGTATAATGATTAATAAAGATACAGGGCTTTGTCAACGTTTGCCCCGAGAATCTGTTAATAAAGAGACCGGCGAATCCGCAGATTAGAAACACGGCCGTATCCAAAATTAGCATCAGCCCGTAGGCATAATGTAGCTACCCGTCCTCGCGTGAAACCAATAATCGCGTGGCGCGAGGTCGGGTATAGATTAGAAGGGTGAGTCGGCATAGCTAATACGCGCGTTAATAAGAGCCCCTGTTCCACGCTCCGTACGCTGTATATAAGCGCCCGGCATGTAATTTCTAACCACATTTCCCCGTATTCGCTTCAAATGTACGTACACGTACGAAGGAAGCTGACTGGAAGTTACGAGCCCGTATACCGTGTGTCTCGATACACAAACGGAGTACAAGCTGCCGTGTTCCCACGGAACCTTCGTTAATTCGCGCGGTATCCATACTTTCCGCCCCCGAGAATGCACTTTAAGGATTCGTCCCTTCAGCCATATCGCACTTCTGTCGGGCGACAATCGTCGAGATAAAAATTTCCTTTCTTTCTTGCTCTCTTTCCTGGATGACTCGCGCTCGCGTATCTGCTCTAACACTCTGACGATATATGTTGCCGCGAGTGAGCAACGATACTTTGGTAGGTAATTTAACGGGGACGGAAAGTGGGAGAAAGAATGTAAGGTTGACCGCGGTTAACGCGGAATTTCTGAGGCCCGAAGAATATTGTGCATTACGACACGCGTCACGTGTCGTCACGAGCGGCTGGCTTTCCGGCCGGGTTCCGTGAAATGTTCCGGTCTTTAACCAGCACCGGTGGCGTATCACCCGTTACAATTCGACTAGACGAGTACTTATACGGCCGCAGAACGCCACAGTAGCCAGGCACATTCGCAGGAGGTCGAGGGTGGCGGCTGCCCGTAGCCCGCAGCCTGTAGTCACGTAATTAGGTGATTAAAATTAGATCTCGCATCAGCCAGAAACTCAATTAGCAATTAAACGTGGCATTTTCTCTAATTACGATACGTTCTCACTAATTACCGTAGCTAACCTCCCCCGCATCGTCTCCCGCGGGTGTTCTCCACGGTTACCTCGTCGCGTCCCCATCCCCTCCACGTTGCTCTTGCTCACACCCTCGTCCTGCGCCGAGCCGTAGCACCGTAGAAGCACTCGGAGAAACGAACCGGATCAGGGTGCCGCACACGCGTCGTCCTGTCGAAAGTATCGATGCCAATTGCCTGCCTCCCGACCATCCCAGCCGACTATCAACGCACTCGTTTATCGAATTACGCCGATAGAAATGCACCTCCTCCGACTCTTTCGAGTCTCCCGACTCGCGTCGTCGAGTACCACCCCGCTGTAATGTCCGAATTGAAAAGCGGCGACGGGCGCAAATCGAGATCACATTCGGCCGAGTCTCGAGACTCTTGTAGGCCCTTGTAGATAAATCACAACGCTCTCGCTGGGGCGCATGCGGCCAAGTTTACGAATTTATTTCCAAACTTGGCAACTGCCGAATTTCCATCAATAATTGATGCGCTCTGCGGCCGGGTTTCGGAGCGTGGAAAAAAAATATGGCCAAGCTTTTAGTATTCGTTAAATTACAGAAGGCTGTAGTATTTATGTATGGATAGAGAAGGGTCCGGCTGAGAGACATTTTTTTAGATTACTTATATTGGGTTATGCATTGCGGCGTGGGAAAAATATTGCCGGTACGGTAATACCGGCCGGTATACGCAGAATTATTGCCGAGTGTGTTATCATTAGGTCAACACATAGACAAGACTGGGTGAAATTTTAATGCCGCGTTAGGTAATGTTCACAATTGCGCGAATACGCGGCGGCCACCCAAATTCGAAATACCTGCGAAATCCTAATAGATTTTTTTTTGTTATGCAAACTAATACGATCGCAAGTAAAAACAAATTTCATTTGTTCGCGAACGCAATAGCGTTGAATGTTGCGACACAGAGCTCGGACATTTCGGGGGATTATTTTGTTTGTTCCCTTTGATGGAATTTACGGGCGTTTCTCCCGGCGGAAAGTGCGAAAATGCAGAAACTTAGCGAAAGGGTGAACGGTTAAGATCGCCGATAAGAGTCGACCGCCGGATGAACGCCGTCATTAGCATAATATCATCGATGACCGGGGTCGCTTTACGATTGCCCGGTACGAATAATAACTCTCGGCGCGGGATGTTTTATTAAACAGGCCGGAGGACGGAAGCGCTTTCCTCGAAAATCCTGATGTGCAAGTGTTTATTATTACTCGGTTGTAACGGAGGTTCGATGCCGTGCGGTCACGGCTCCCAATTATTTTAATCACCGGCGGAGTTGCCGTCGCATTCACCTGCCGCAATGAATAATCATATCGAATTACACACGAGCGGCACTCAATCGTAGACGCGATTATTATAGCATAGCTACGTTACGTAATGCCGGCCGACTTAATTATTGAACGCATATCAGGCGCGACTATTGGGTTTAGTAATTTGCCACTTACACGGATTGTCGTATATGCATCGAGAAACGGGGACGTATACGCGTTTGAGATTGTTATTTTGAATAGTCAATGACAAACGCAAATCGGATTTGAGCCGTCGCGCGTTGTCAATATTATGCGCCGCGCGCGCGCGCGCGCGCGAAATACATTATTTATTAACGTTTTAACGATAAACTTTTTCGGTGCGCCGCGCCGCGCCGTTTCGTGAGTGACTTATTGTTAGTATGCGAGGTATGCGAGGAGCCGAGGGAAAGTATTGCAATTTCGACTGGGAAAATATTGCTCGCGCGCGCGACGTATATCGTACGGCAAATCGGAAGAATCAATTAACGAACGTTGATTCTCCCGAATAAATTGTATACAATTTATTAGCCGGGTATCTGCCTTTATTTTTATCAGGCCAATGCGAGCAGTCGTCAAAATAGTTTAATAATTAAAAATGCAACGTCAAAACGAGTTGCAGAATATCCGTAACAGCGTATCACGAACAATTGCAGGTGCAATTAAAAATTGTGGAGTCTGCTGCTGAATGTACGGCGCAAACAAATGAGCGAATCAGGACGAATATTCCGAAGCGCGTAGGGATAAGCATGTCCCGCTAGTTAATAAATTACGGTAATAGGACGGGTCGTTAAAGAGGAGAGAGAATTTCTTGGAGTGCGCGTTACGAAGAATACTAATGACGGCGCCATCAATCGGCGACGGGGCGGCCGAAAAACGTTGTACACACGGTGACACGCGTAATTAAAGCAATATTTGGGCTTACGTAATTATGGTTGATTATCCGCTTGTCCGGAAACGGCGGCCCCGGTAAGATACGCGTGCTCGGTTAACATTATGTCACACCGCCGAATTACGTCCCGCCGCGGCCGTTCCATTAGCCGAGTTGGAATAAAGTTACCGATCGATAGGCATCAGCGTGCACGTTGTACAAACTGATCGCACCAAGTTTCCACCGGTAAAACCAGACGATCATGAATAATAAAGCGCGTGCTGCGATATTAACCTCCTTGTATTTAGAAACAAATTTTATTACGCAGATATAAAAAGCGGGCCGGCGATTTATTCCCCGTTGCCGATAGCCGCGCCGCGGATGAAAAAGATCGCCGACCCAAATTGCAGTTGTATATACACAGATATTCTTATTGTTAGCGTGTAGGATGCCGCCGCGCGGTGCTTATGCACGAAAAGCATTAAAACGTAAATTGATAGACTGGCGCATCGCGCCGGCGAATAATCTGGAAAGTTATGAACCTCGTAATTTACCTCGGCCTTACTTAAATTCATAATGAGACGCATTTAAAGCAGCTGCCGGTAATCACGGCGATTAAAACGTCTTTAAGCGCATATACCGAGACAAGTTATACGGTACGTCCTGTCGACGTCGAAAACATTTCTCCCGCACGCACGTTTCGATACAATACGAATTAGTATGCAGAAATGTATGCGGTGGCGGCGCGAGAATAATGCGATTACCTTTTCATTTTTAATTGTCCGAAACCGCGCGTTCAGCCTCATCGGCGAAAGTCACCGCTCGCCGAAGAATCACGAGGGATCCGCGGGGACGGTAATTTTTGACCGCGCATTTTTTTCCTCATTTTCAAATGGCGTTCCCGCGGCCAATAATTCTTGCAGAAGTCATTAATCACGTTATATGCGAGCGAATCGGTCGATCACACGTCACTAGGCCATCCATACATAACGAAAACCGATTGACATTAACGCGATAAATTCTAAAAATATATATGTGTATATCCGAAAAACACACCGCGGCCGATTCTATTTTTCGCGCGACTCGGAGAATATCGCGTATCGATAAATTATTTTCGCGCTAAGAACATTTTTCCTTTTCTCCTTTGTATGCAAATTTCGTAATTAATTTTACAAATCAGCTTCTCGGGCCCGAGCGAGGTCTAACGTGCCGACGTGCGCGATCGCATTAAATTCAGCAACGCGACGTAACGCGAAATAGCACCGAATTGTTTGCGCGTGAGACACGCGTAGCGCGAAAATGCATGACGTTATTGCGAAAAGGCTTAACGCGGTAAGGGATGGAGAAAACATTTTTCGAGAGTATCGGAAGCCTCGCGAACGTGGGTGTTTTTTTAAAGAGACGCGCCTGAAAATTGATTATCGCGTTCGATCGATCCGGTATCAAATTCTACAAGTATAATTGCAATCAAAACGAAGCTGCACTGATATAACACGCTGGCCGCGTTTCCGACAATTATTTCTCTATCCATTTCCTATCGCCAAAACCACGATATTCTCGAGGAATCCGATATATTCAATTAACACTGCGCCGCACTTCCACTTGCAAATCTACCGCGTTCTACGTGGCGAATCGGTAATTCTTTCCCAGGCTCCCATGTTTTCCATACTGCAACCCGAAGGTTGCAACGCCGTCAACATCGAATTGCTGTTGTTCGCGCTGTGCACGACGATCAAATTATTCGTTTCGGTATTTCAAGTTATTCCGCGCAGCCTAATCGATAGAGCGCAAAAAGAATTAGCCTCGCTAATATCGCGTTGCGCGAATGCGGACGTAGTCGCCTCCGCAGCGGCGCTCGTATGAAACTCCGCGGGGAGAGGGCGATTATGCGTCTACGGCGAGATGAAAGTCGCGCGATGGCTTCCTAAGAGCGGCGGCCTGAATATCTGGCACACAGGCCCCCGTGGAACGGGGGCGACAGCCCGGGAACGGATTCCTCGACAGCCCCGCGGGGGCGGAGGGGATCGCGAACGCTTCGAAAAAGCATTTTTTTTCGCCGGACGAAAATTCCTTACCCCGATAAATCACGATTATTTGACCGAAGCTTCCCCGGGCGGGCAGTATATTTTACTTACAAAGTCACACGTTGGATCACGCGCGCACTTTTTTTTTGCTCGGCTGCCGGGGTATTACATTTTTAAATGGTTTTTACGTTTTGAATAGCAATGGGGCGCGCTTTGCTCGCACGCCTTTACGTACCCACGCGCCCCGCGCCACCCCTTTCCGGCCCGGCACGTTACGTACTATCTCTGTCTCGCGTCCTCCCACCCACTGGCGCCCTTCTTCGCCCTCCTCCTCCGCGACGCCTCCGACACCCGCGCCCGGTGTCAGCCGGCAGGTTTTTCGCGGTGGGCACGATATCGTTGTGTCAGACGGGCGCCGGCCTCATTTGCGAGGCTTTCGCCGGAACTTCGCGGCCAAGAATTATAATTAAGATCCCGCACCGGCGCCCTCCCTCCGCCCCCGCCACCCCCCGCCCCCGTCCCCGTCCCCGCGCCAGCCCCGGCTCGCCGCCGCTCGGCGGCGCTCACCTTCCGTGATATTACATTCCATTCCGAGCTGGATCAATCCTTTAATGGCCGGAAGTTTAATTTGTGCGCCGCTACAAAATAATCGCGAATTGCGCGCCGGCGAGCGCGGCGTGGAAGCGTGACCCGTCGAGAAGTTTATTATTCATAAGGTCTTATTATTGGACCGATTCCTCCGGTATCGGGCGTTATCGCCGACGCTTGAGAAAAATGAATATTAAACTACCCTCTTTGATGCCGCGCGCTATATTTGATGGATATAGCGTTTCTTCGCGGGCAAGAACGCGCCGGCGCTTTCCCGGCTGTTTTGCGAGAACTATTAAAAGAGAAATCCCCGGGTATTAAAGCGTATCCGTAATCCGGCGCTCCGCATCGATACACGAATATGCAGATTATTATATTTATCGCCCATTTTTAGTATACCAATAACATTATCGCAACGTATTTTACGTTTCCCGTTCATTAAATGGAACTTGATTCTGCAACGTAACAGCTAATCGAATTTCTAAATTTTATTCCGCCGGTTCATAAACCGCCGGAGTTTCCACGGTTATTATGCGATTCCGTTATTAGGAATTGAAACTGGCGTACGGAGCGTAAATAAATTTTGCCGTGGGGGAGGAAAGGAAGAAAAAAAAGCCGGGCTCACGTCCGCTCTCTCTCTCTCTCTCTCTCTCTCTCTCACTGACAACGTGCGTTAAAAATATCGAAACGCACTTTAAATAATGAACAACGCCTCTCGCAAATGCCGCGTGATTTTCCGCGAAGGAACCCCCGGCTCGTACGGTGCCGCGCGGATGTTTTCCACCAAGTCGCGGTAATTTCGCGGGACGATTCGCGCGTCGAAAGTTATTCGTTTGATTCGTTACCAGCGAAACGAGCGGCGCTCGCCATCGTGCTCGCTGAAATGCAAAACGTTTTCGTATCACTACGCCCGGAGTCGAGATACATTTTTTTCAAAGCAAGTCCCGCACCGTATCAGCGAGGGTCGCTCGCGGGGGAGGGACCGGGAGGGCGAGCGGCGGGAGGAAGTGAGAGAGAGAGAGAGAGAGAGAGAGAGGGAGAGCCCACATATGAAACCGTTATCTGCACCGATTCAGCAATATTTTTACATTTACTACCCCCTCTCCCCCTTGTCCGTTACCCCTCTATGGCCGTACCCCTTAATCTGAAACCCGCAACCTAACGAATGTACGAGTGCGGCGCGGCTTACATCGACTGCTGCAGCGGCGTTTCCCGTACACGCAAACATACTCGGGACATTTTAGACGCCGTTTGTCATTATTACGAATTTAGTCACATATAGCGCGGGGTGTTTTTCGCTTGTTTGATTTCGGGCTGGTTAAAATGGTACCCCGAGCTCACGCCGGATCAACTGCGGAGTTTGCGAGCGAAATTTAGCGAACGTATAAACGAATTGACGCGCACAGTGATGAGCCCACGGTCGTTTGTGTCTCGGGGATGGCATATTAATTTTATATTTCGATAATACTTGGCGCAAAAATGAAGGTTATTCTCGCCGGCAAGTAAATTTCGCGGGAGCGCGCGCGTGATCGCCGGAATAATAAATTTTGCCGCCGACTTTGGCCAACCGCTTCTTCGCCGAACCGACTCTACTCGGTTATCGTATAATGAAATACGTCAATTACCAATGTTGTTGCGCACGCGGAAGATATATTGTGCGCGCATTACCTTCCCGCTTAAGTATCACGAGTTGGAGAACAGTTGCCAAATTAATCATATCGAGCATCGATTTATTCATAGACCCAGTTTAGGATACTGGAACTGATTTTCGCGGTACACGTAACGAGCACGGCTGAGTTGTCGAATCGAGGGTTCACGCGCAGTTGAACCGCTGAGTGGTCGTGAGTCACCTTAGAACGCACCAGTGGTGCTTCCCGCCGACGAAGGTACCGTCTTTCGACAGGAATCCACGAACTTGGCTGCACCGCCCGTCATTTACCGAACATTCTCGAGCATCAGCGATCGCCCCAAAATGTCGCATGTCTCGAAACGACTATAAGATACTTGGCCGGCAATTCCACAATCCGGGGTTCAATTTGGAGACAGCTCTCGCCTGGCGAGTACAGCCTCGAGCGCAGCGGCGCCGAGCGGGTGTAAAATGCAAATTATAATTCTCTTTAACATTAGCGCTCGTTCGTTTATCACAGAGTCTCATTCGTCATCGTTCCGAAGTTAGGGTGAGAGCCGCTGTGACAACGTAGGGTGCCCCGCCGGCGCAGCCCTCGTATAATTCCACCCTTACAATTATCCCCAGCATTAAAAACACGATGTTAATTTCTGTGCGCAGCGCTCGGGGAACCCCTTCGATTCGATCGATTTGTAATTCCGCGTCTAAGCCTCGCCGTCTTGCTCGAGAGGCGTCTACTATAAACGATGAATTCGCAAATATTTCTTCCGCCCGTGATCGTTATGCTTATGTATCACGGTTTCTGCTCGCTCATTCGAAACGTTCTCACGCATCTAAATGTACCCGATACCCGAGATATGACGCGATAGAATAGAAAAAAAAAGTCGCCCCGTAATTTCTACCTTTTAATACACAGTCGTAAATAGCGAATTAATTAAACACACGTTCGACAAATTAATTTAATAAAATTCATTTTTTGCATGAATGCCTCTTTAACCAATGGCGATGGCAGGAATTGTTGGCAACAGCGCCGTATTAAAAAATATAAAAATATGAAATCAATACGCGAGAGTGCATTGCCGTGCTTTGAAAAAAAAATACGCTCCCCCATATTAGTCGGCGTTTCTCCAATTTTCGGTAGGCCGTCACGAGCGTCGGCGGTGTCTCGAGAGCGTCTCGACTTTACTTCGCCGACCCTTTCTCCTTTTCCTGCCCCTTCAGCCGGGGGTTGCAGATGTCACGGAAAAAAAGTTTACGCTCGCGTCTTGACCGTTGTTCACTGTCGTTTTACAAGGGCATCTCCCCTTCGCCCCGTGCGTGCCCAAGTGGTCCGGACGCATAATACAGCCGTACGTGATGGCGGTTCGGGAGTAAGGGGGTGGTATAATTAGGGGCTTGAAGGGGCGGCTACCAGGGGAGAGGAAGTAGAAGAGGCTGACAGATGTGGGAGCATTGTTTTATGGGGAGACCCCTTCGCCTCGCTTCCTTCGCTCTCCTCTCTCTCTCTCTCTCTCTCTGTCTCTCCGCTCTGTCTACACCCCATAGCGCGCGTGGCGTGCTGTGATTTAAAATGGGTGCCGCGAATTCGTGAATCCGACAGCGAGAGACTGGCGATTCTCGCAGAGCATGCTCGCTCGACTATGACTGACTGCCGTGTGAAACTTTTTCGTGGCTTCACCGAACGAGTCGAGCAGCGCGACAACGCGTTCGCGATACCTTCCGCAATGTGCTTTCTGTACTTGACAGAGAAAGATCGGACAGGTGTTACTATTCGTACATTGCGTCATTTCACTTGGAAGAAACGCGCGATTTTCTTGCGTCGTACGACGAGCGTAAGGGAAATACGCGCGAATGCGAAAATTCTGTACGTGCCAATTTCTCAAACGAGCATCGGTAAGAAAAATTAAATGGCGGGGCAAAATATAATACGTAACGATCGAAGGGTGAAATCTATCGACAATTTACGGTAATTGCATTTAGCATTCGTAATAACTATGACACGTTTGAAGAGCTTGTCAATAGCTCGCAGAGCTACGTTTCCCCTTTACGTATAAAAATGTGAAGAACAGATATATAATATATTGTCTCTGTTATGTGTGTTACCTATTCTAGTGGAATATAATTCAAAATACGTATAGTCCATGACAATTTATTTTACCGACTGATAGCTAAGAATGAATGTTCAGCACACCAAATCCTGATATTGTGTGTTAATATAAAACAAATCCGTGGTATGTGCAGAACTCCACTGAACCGAATCTTATTCAAGTGGACGCAGACTTTCAATAAAAACGGCTGTACACGAAAAAAAAGTGTATTCCGTATGTTTGCTTTATTTAATTCTTTTAATATATATTGACCGTCTAATCGTTCAGCAGAGTGAGAGAGTCGCGGGAAGAATACTGCCGCGTATTGGTCAGTAAATTGCCAATTTATTTATGCCAGTAATGTTTCGAACCCAACAAGAAGTTTCTTCAACATACAATTAGACAATTTTTTGCAGCAAAAATTGTGTTTAAAGACTGAACCGCGATTTAGCTTTTTGCATCGCTTTCTTACCTCTTTATTTTCTTCTTGTATCATTGAATTTGCTCCTTTTTCACCCAAGAAATTATATGTTTTTCTACATAAACTTCACGCTCGAGGAAGCACTTTGCCGAGCTCTTGTTCCATTTGCGCGTACACGTGAATCACATCTTTGAATTTTAATTTCGTTAAAAAATCTGAGTAATCGCGAGAGAGACTTGCGAACATGTGCAGTCACACCTCTCATTAGGTTTTTGACAGCCCTTCATACGAGGATCAACCCACCCTGTGCATCCACCCGAGTTCTCAAACCATCGGCTACCCCTATTCGCGCTTTTGTTCTTTGTCTCACTGAATGCTAGCAACCCCTCGGCTGTACGGCTTAAATCAGTCGAACGCCGAATATGAGCACGAAATTCACGAGTCGAGCGGCAATTAAAATATTCTTTGCCGACGGTCGCGAGCCGTCCGCCGTTTATTCTCTCGACCATCGCAAACAATCGCGCACGCCGCGATATACTTTCAGTTTGTGATTAAGCGCCTCTACGAATGGCTCTAACGTTTTACGCGCGTTGTAGATCGGCTCAAAAGATTCGTAGAGAACTTCTCGACGCACGATAATAATAATCTTTCTGTGCGCATGTTTTCCGCTTTTATATTAAGCCTACTGGAAAATATAATACGTGTCAAACATTTTTTCTTATACGTGTTTGCCGTTTTTTTCAAATTTTATTAAACTTTTTGTTAACATTCCATTGTGAGCTTTGTTGCGCTACCACTTTCTTTGCTTCTACCAACCAAGCTTGCTCTAAAAAAGCGACCGTCGATCCATCGGCGAAGAATAAGATCGACAATGTAACGTTCTCATCACGAGCCTCACAATTTGACAAGCCATAATTATTCCGCCAGGCTTTGTGCAGAATTATAATATGTGGCGCGCATCTAATCATAAGCAGTGCGCGAACCCCTTCAGAGGTTCGCACACTTACTCGCGTTTTAACATTTACGCCGAGACCGTAATTCCTCGGTTGTCAAATATTAACGACTAATGAGAAGAGTGTTAATTTATGAGACAAAAAGCATGGGACAATGAGATAGTCCTTCCTCCTTCCGCGCGCGGACCGAGTTGAAATGGAACGCGAGACAAAGAAAGGCGAGCGAAGGAGCGAGGAAGGGATATCTATAGAGAGAAGAGGAGGGGAGATACGACTAAGGGGCTGGTGAAAAGAGAGAAGGTAGAAGAGGAGAAGAGGCCTCGATCAAGCAAAACGGAGCAAGCGTCGCGTAGGCGAGACAGAGAGAGAGAGTTATTAGTGGACAGAGACAGAGAGCAGACGGAGAGAATCGATGGTGGGACGGAAAAAGACAGAGGATAGGGAGAGGGCGAGACGGATGCCACAGAGAGTGGAGCAAGTGCCATGCCGCGAGAAGCGAGTGCGTGGCTTAATTTCCTGCTAAATTACTACTTTAATAGGAAAGATGAACGCCGTTGATGAGGAGGGTTAGCCGGAATATAAATAGGGGGTACCGACTCTCCTTCTCTATCTTTTCTCCATTCCACTCTCGGCTGCTTCTCTCGTAACCCCCATAACCCCCGCGGCTTCGGGTTGGACCACCTTCTCTATCCCAACCCCTTAACTCGCGCGGCATCGTCATCGCCCGGTTAACGGCGTGACAGCGGAAGGAGAGCGATGATTCACTGGATGATTGACGATTTTACAATGAGTTCCTTTGTCGCGGCCTGGCCAATTTCACGCGATTTTACGGCGGAACCGTAGCCGGACGGTTCATAAATGTAATTATTCCTTTTTTGGAATTATCGCAAGGAGATCTAGTTACGCAGAATGATTACCGTACTGCTGAGATAATTTTCCATCGAGTTTTAAACGAATATATCATTTCTCTATTATTAACCGCGTACCGTGTAGGAATCCCTTCTCATTTCTGACGGCAGGTACTTTTGAAAAATGAGCTGAGCAGTACACATTCCCGTTTTGCGCGCCGTCTTTTTCGCAATTGTAATACTACCCTTCTCGTATCAAGCTCGTAAACCGGTTAATGCCCGCCCGAGCTGTTCAATGAGACGCGTGCAACAAATTCGCATAATAATTATCGATCGACCGTTAATCTATCCTTTGTTTCTCCCCGCCGAGGGAAAACGAGCCGCCACAAAGCGGATCGCTTTAGTCGTCTTATACATCTCGTGGAAGTTAACAAACATTGTGTTCCTTATCTCTTCTCGGCACAATTAATGCGAGGAACCCTTTGCCCGGTCTCTCGTACCCGTCCTCCTCTTTCTTCCTCCTCTTCTTCTTCGTTTCAGCCGTACGTACCGTTCTCGCCGTCCCTCTCGCCCCCTGCCGCGCATTACTTCCCTCGAACCTCTTCCACCTTTTACCCCCGGCGCCTTTGGTGCTTTCCTTAACGCGGTATTACTTATGTAGATGAGCCTCGCAATTCCTATACATTATTTGCGAAGAGCCCGGCCTCGAAGGGCGGCAAAACGGACTCGAATGAACGGAAGACGGGGGTGAGATGAGGCGGCGGGAGGCGGGGAGGGGAGTAAAAGGATCTGAAACTTTCAAGATTGCGGAGTCGACGCTTTGCAAATTCCGATTCGCGCTGTGGAGAATACAGAGAAAACGGGAGACTATCGCCCTTATAATCGGACCCTTTTTGAATCCAGATGCGTGTCATTAAACGACATTATCCACTAATAACGGCACGGCGCGATATAATTTATCAGCATACCCGCGTTGCTTTCCAATGGCAAAAGTTGTCGAAGATAACAACGTACATGCTACGGTGCGTACAATGCCGGGCGCGTTATTCAACTTTAACTACAATTTGAGGAGAGCAAAGTCTCTGTTCTCGGCATAAACCTAATGTAGATTTATTATGAGAATCATAGCTGAAGAGCGCGCCGTAAAATATCTCCAAGGATTCATGTTACATGGAGGAAATTCCGAGGTCGTTCGTGCCCTCCGTGCAACCTCCGCGCGACAGTTCGGCTACGAACCAGTAGGAGATGTGACATTTTTATCGAGCCGTATATCGAAATGTAAATTTAGTTTGTAGCACCACGGCCGGGGACGGTATATCTGTTTTACGGCCGATTTTAGTAGTGATATCCTTGCACTTAACGTCGCAGCGTGCAGTCGGGCCCCACCTCTTCGTCGGTTTCTCGCGTGTTTCGCGAGCTCCTCGCGAGCGCGAAAGCGATGGGACTCCTGGTACTTTGTTGCACGACTTTATAGTCACACAGTCGTATAACCGAGGGGACAGTGATGACTCGTAAGGCGGCTCGTTATATTTCTTCGCGTCGGCCGAGCTCACGTGTTCACCGTCTCCTCGAATTGATTAGGCATTGCCGGATTTCTCTTTGTACACCTATCGTCCATTTACGCGCGTTCATTTAAATTAATTGACTCGCGATTTCGCACACAGCGTTCTATAAAATCATCGGGCCACCTATGTACAGTGATGGACAGAATGGTTGCGACACTTTGTTTTTTTTTATGAGTTTTAGATTCAGGTTTACGTTCCAAAACATTTGCTCTCAGGAAAAATTTACTAGAGAAATAGATCGAAAACGCTCGAAATAGTTTCGGAATGGCCACCGAGTAGAATATTTCTCGGGGGACAAGATTTTGGAACGTAACCCTGAATTTAAGTGTATGTTTCTAAGCTCATTAGAAGAAAGTATCGTAACCATTCTGTCCATTACTGTACAGTCATGGATAGAATGGTTGCGACACTTTTTTTCACAATTCTACTGTACAGTGATGGATATCACTGGCTGCGACTCTCTTTTTAGTGAGTTTAGGAATCTAAATGCTCGTCCCTAACTCATTAAAAGACAAAGTGCTGTAACCATTCTATCCATCACTGTACAATGATGGACTGAATGGTTGCGACGCGTTTTTAGTGAGTTTAGGAACGCGAATTTAGATTCAGGTTTATGTTCAAAGTCTTCCACGGAGAAGAGCATGGTTGCGGCACTTTATTAATCAGTTTTGGAACATGCACTGAGATTCAGAATTACGTCCCAAAATCTTCTTCTCCGTGGAAGACTTTGAACATAAACCTGAATCTAAATTCGCATTCCTAAACTCACTAAAAACGTGTCGCAAACATTCAGTCCATCATTGTACAGTGATGGATAGAATGGTTACAGCACTTTGTCTTTTAATGAGTTAGGAACGAGCATTTAGATTCCTAAACTCACTAAAAAGAGGGTCGCAGCCAGTCTATCCAGCACTGTACAGTGATTCAGGTTTACGGTCCAAAACATTTTCTCTGAGGAAAAGTTTACTCGAGAAATAGATCGAAAACGCTCGAAATGATCTCGGAATGGCCACCGAGTGGAATATTCCTCGGGGAAGAAGATTTAGGACGTAACCCTGAATCTAAATGCGCGTTCCTAAACGCACTAAAAAAAGTGTCGCAAGCATCCTGTCCATCACTGCACGTCCTGCTTGGACTATCTTATTTCCTATTCATTTACATCAAAATTATTCCTGATTTAACACTCTCTATTATTATACTTATACTATATTAATAAGGTATGTACAGATTTTTAACAAACATGTAATCCATTATTCGTGGAATAATAGAGTCTCCACGGAGACGGTTGAATATTAATAGCGGGTTTGATTGAAATAAAGAAATATTATTCGACTTCCGCGCGAACCTTTTTGCTCGGCTGGCGAAGGAAAAGCACTGACCCGTGAAACAGGCGTGGCTCTTATTTCTATTAATTCTTCCTCGTAAATACGATCGGGCCTGAATAAGGGACGCGCATTTACAGCAAGAGGGTTTAACATTAACGTGCCAATACGCCGCCGAACGGATTCGCCACGCCGTGCGCGCCGTGCGCGCCGTGAAGAGGCGGCCGCGCGCGGCGAACGCTGCGTGTAATGAGAAGAACACCGGGAATCTTATTGACCGTGCTTACGAATCGAATATCGATTGCTCGCTGCCAATTATCGGGCCGCATTATTTTCGATCGAGCTCGCGCGGCAAACGAACCGAGGCGGCGACCGCGCGCTCACCTGCTCCTCACCGGCCGGGAATATATATTCGCGCGCGTCGCGCCGGGATTGCCGCGCGTGGGGCATAATTATCGCGAAACTCGCAATTTAGGCGGCCGACTTCCGTGCGAACGAATGGAAGCGGCGCGTAACGCGCGGAGGGCGATACGCAAAAAAGGCCGGTGCCTCGCAAAAACGGGAGGGAGTCGGGGAAAAAGTGCGCGCCCGGGCAAACGTACAGAGATACACAAGTAATGTAATTTTTATTGCGTCAACAGTAACGCGCATCGCGTAATGAACAATTTTTCGCGCTTTCAAATGAACGCGCGTATTTATAGCGTAATTACGTAACGCGCCGTAATAAATATCGTTGACGTTGTAAGCGCGTCTACGCACCTTCGCAGATTTGCCTCCATTAATTTTGGAGTGCCCGCCCTTTGCCTAGACCGGGGCGCGAGGGCGACAGGTTCGCGTTCCGCGTTAAGGTGACGCGTAGCGCATAAGAGCGCTTCCCATCGGCAGGAAGTTGTCCGTCACGTCGATTCTTATTGAAACATTCACAAAAGGGCGATCGTAGCTTTATCTGCAGTTTGATTGTAGATTATTGATGTTCCTCCCCGTGTTCGTTCATCCAGGCAAGCGAGGGCCGTCGCCCGTAAAAAAAAGCCCCGAAAAATCGACGGCAAAGGGTGGACCACCCGCGCCACCCTCCGCCACCTCCTCCACGCCCCCGAGTCGCCCTCGCCTCTCATCCTCGTCCCATGGTCTCTCCCGCCGCCGCCCCTACTACCCCCCCGCTCCCCCCCGGCCAGTCGAATGCATGTCTCTCCCTGCACTCTCTCGTTGCGCGTAAAAAAATATCTACGTCCTCCCGCCCGCGCCCGCCAGCCCGCGCGCCAGGCCGCTTTTTTTCCACACACGTGCGTGAAAGCATCGCGCCCGCATACACGCACGCACACACGCGCGCGCGCGCGTACGCCCAAGTACGCGCGCGTGGCGCACATACCCCCGCGCGCGAGCGGAGGAGACGCGCGCGCGGTGCGAGGCGCGCGGAGGATGGCCGGCGTTGTTTTCGCGTATGTAATCTCGATTCACAATCATTTCACATACTTTTGCCATTAGAGCCGATTCACAAGTGAGCAAACAATGCCTCCATTCTTCCGATCGCTACAAAAGAGTTTTTGGCACACTTTCGCGCCCGTCCGAGCACACGAGCGCGTAGAAGAGCGGTACAAGAGGGGATGGGGGTGACGAGGAGGAGCGCGACGGGACGAGGGAGAACGGAAGAGGGAGAGAGAGAGGGAGAGAGAGAGTACATCTCCTACCTACTCGCCTGCCTGCCTGCCTGCCTGCCTGCCTGCCTGCCCACCTGCATCTGAATCGCATCGTCGATGCTCCGGCGCATCGGATTTCCATGCGGCTCTTCGCGTGACAATCGCGGCCCTTTTTCACCCCAGACCGGTCGCGAGGAAACTTGGGCGCGCGGCACGTCGTCACGTGTCTTGTCGTCGGCCGAGCGACAATTATCCAGCCGAGGCCGGACGATCGGGACGCGATTGAGATCGGCCGTGGAGAGAAAAAAATTTTTTTTCATTGCGATTCACGTCGATTATGTCGACGGCGTTTGACGGAAGAGGCGATGCGCGAGAGAGAAGAGCGGGGGGGAGTGGGCGGCGGCAGAAGTGATGGCCGTTGATAGATTTTTTCTGGATACGAACGGGGCGATTTCGAAAAAAATATTTGTTGTCTTTGCAGACAATAAATATAGGCGTACGTAGGTACTCTGTTACACAGAAATCAAAATGTGGAAACACGCGCAGCACTTGAATATCAACTGAATTGGATATCGAGTGCACTCCCGGTGCTCGGGGATGATCAAATATTTTTTTCTGTTGCACCGTACTTGTTGGGGGGGAAAAAAATGTATCCACGCCGGAGTGATCATTAGTCGCCAATTCTAAAACGTGGCAGCGCAAGAAACGGCGGAGGAGACGGCGCACACCCACGCGTGCCGTTATTCCCGCTCGCGACGCGCGAAAAAACGTTGCGCATCGGCAGCCGGGCTGCCGGGCGGCGGCGAGTATTTAGTGGAAATTTGTCTTGAAATTTTTTCGCGCGCACAGCCGAACGGCGCTGACAATTTTTGTAAATTTTTGGCGCGTCACGCGTGACTACTTTGACGCCTCGAATTTCACCGGGCGTCATTGCTGCGCACTGATATTCAAGAAACATCAAGGGCTATGTATCAAACGCGTTTCGGGTTTTATTTCAAAAGCGGTAATTCCTTAAACGCCGTAATTTCTCGGGCGCGAGCGTCGCGCGGCGGACGACGGGATTCCGGGCCGTTGAAATTAGACACCAATTTTTCCCTCCTCCTCTTCCCCCGCGAAAAGACGCGTACGCGTCCGCGGATTAATCGTCGCTCGCGAACGCAAACGCAACGGATGATTGTAACGAAGGGAACCGAGGGCGATGCACGCGATACTCGCGCGCCGTTAGTAGCGCACGCCATTTTCGAAAAAAATCCCCCGTTGCCGACAAAACGACTGAACGCTCGCGGCCGGGCGAATCCTAAAATTCTGCCTTGAAGGGTCGTTAGGTTAACGCAGTGACATCGGAGGTGGTGGGCTGCTCGCTGTAATATATCGAATGATGAATCCGCGCATCGCAAACCCATAAAAACCCGTCAGCTCCGGACAGATACGAGATACGCCCTATTACTGTCCACCAACACCCGGGCGCCCCAGCGCCGTCCAGTTCGCAACGGCTAACTAAATTACCAGTTACATTTTTTACTGTCCGATCCCTGGGCGTTTTTTACCATCGTATCGAACGCAATGAAATGCTTCCCTAGGTCGTCGCGGCGGAGCACTGAAAGGCCGGCACCGAAAATGTTCCACGAGCTTTTTCGTGCTACGGTAAAACGATAGATTCGAAAAATAAATATGCGCCACCCCGCCCGTAGCGGGCGTAAACGCGCCAAAAAAATATGGCTCGAGATATAAATGCGTGTATTTTCGAAAATTTTCGCGGAGCACTCGCAACACCTGCCCTTAGGCGGTGACATATTTTCTACGGAGTAGGAATAGTTTATTAACGTAATACGATATTGTTATCTCCTCGCCATTTTTTTCTCCGCCCGAAGCCGCTTACGAAGGAGCGCGTGAGCGCGCGCGTTGGCGCCTTAAACCTATTAGGTGAAACCGGCATAATTATCGGCGAAACGTTTAATTGATGGAATTAGATCCAGCTGTGAGCATTTAATAGTGCTCGCCGTGTTGTGATACATGCGTCTAAACGTGGCCGGCACTATTTACGGTAATCATTGCGCGTTATTAAGAGAATATTACTTAAGTGACTTTAATTGGCCGAGAATACAATCGCCGGCTTGTTACCCGGAACTGTCTAATTTTCCCGATGATCCGAGTAGCTTTCATCCTGCATTTTCAAGTTGCATTGTCACGGGTGCATTCCAACCAAATGTATTTGTGCGTTGACACTCGCGATTAACGAATCTCTGACGTTATTACCGGTTGGATTTGCGGGAGTGAAATGCACCATCGGAACGACGTCGGTCTGAGAAATAAATGGGACCGCGTAAAAACCGTAGCAGATCCGACCGCCTCCCATAGTTGCTTACGCTCTTTTATATCACTCGTATATCTGCGCGGGGCCAATAAAATTACGCGAGAAATAATGTCGCATTGCCGATATATCGTAAACGCGCGCGCGACAAATTTTGTGCAAATGCCCAAAACTGCGGAAGAAAAATTTATTAACTGTGAACCGTGGGGCGTGGATCGGCTCGGCCGGCCAGTCGAGTCGCGATTTTATTTCACCAAGAATTTTATTAGGCGCTCGCAAAATCAGCAATAACTAATATTTTACTATTTGCCGGCCCCGAGCCAAGGGACCGCGGGTTATAAAATAAAATGTTGCGCGCGTTTATGCGACTGTCGGGCCACTCGTTTCGGAAGTGAGACGGTGTAAATTTTACAGTGCGCGGACGATAAACGTGTGCGCGAGATGAAACATGGTCCGAACATTTTTCTTTGCCATCCATTTGCGCGTAAGTTACGCGGTTTATTTTTTTTCACTATCGTTATCCCGTCCAGATCGATATCGTTTTTGAGCCGGGACCGTCTAAACATTAGTTTGGAATAGAAACATTCGTTTTCGAGGAAATATCGTACGTCGGGCGAAAAACGGTTTGGACGAATTGAGAATCTCACTTCTCGAGTCAACACCTCAATCACGTCGCCGGTCCATGAAAAATGCAGCAAGGTAAACGTCTACGCTTATGGCGGCTTCCCGGAAGAAGTATGCCGCGCGGTTAACCTAATTTATGCCAATATCCACCCGGGAAGGTTAAAGGTACTGCATCTTGAGAGCCATCAAGTCGTAACGGATAGTCTGTATTCGTGCTTAAGTTATGACCTCGTAGGGCCGACTTTATCCCTCGTAAAAAAAGCCCGAACGGCCTTCCGAAACGAGGGAGGGCGCATAATTATTCGACGCGTCGCTCATTCGAGGCTGGCCCTTTTAACTTTACTGTCTCCTCTCGGACGTGCACGCCCGTCCAGGGTTTCGCATCGCAAAAACTATCGCGGCGACGTCGGCCCCGCGCGAAGCGAGAATGGACCTCGCGCTATCGGTGCGCGTGCAAACGGCACCGTAGATAGCGATCGACAACGACCGAGCGGCGTCGAATACGTGTTTCTCCTAATATTACGACCCAATTAGCAGGACCGTTCGAGATGCCAAGAATTCGGAGCGAACGGAAGGGAAGAGGGCTGTCACCAGCCTGGCACACCTGCTACGGCGAGTTTTTTATGAGGCGTCGAAAAAGGCCAGACACTTTTTACCGCATTTTACATAAAATACTTGTACACGCAAAATATATTGTCTCGCACCGGTGTATTAAAAAAAATGCGATCCGTGGTGAACGGAAGACGGACGAGAATAACGGAACGATGCTCTCCAACAATCAGTGAATTATCACGGAAAACAGTGAATAGTCACCGATTTGCACAAGTAAACCACTGCAATTTTTAGTGGTATACTTATAACTGCTAATCAGTGACTATTCACTATTTTCAGGGATAATCCACTTTGCAGTTGTAAGTAAACCACTGCAATGTTTAGTGGCATACTTATAACTGCGAATCAGTGACTATTCATTGTTTTCAGGGATAATCCACTGTTTTACAGTTGTAAGTAAACCACTGCACTGTTTACTGGCATACTTATAACCGCAAACCAGTGGCTATTCACTGTTTTCAGGGATAATCCACTGATTTGCAGTATAAGTAAACCACTGCAATGTTTAGTGGCATACTTATAACTGCAAACCAGTGACTATTCACTGTTTTCAGTAATGATCCACCGATTGATTTTTAGGGAGTGCAACGTAGCGCATCGATAGTGTCTTTGTTTCTCGAATTAAGTTACTCTTGGAAAACTTTCGGGAAACGTATCGCCCGTAATAAATATTAAGGGGATGCTGGAGTGACTCTGCACTTTTGCACCTTTCTAACCTAAAAACTGTCAGTTCGCGGAAACATTTGTATAACATACAAATTAAATGACTTACGTGTACAGATCGAAAGCAGCTCGCTATTCCGGCCAAATGAAAGAATAATACGGCATCATTGAAACTAAGTTTATAAGTCCAATAAGAAATAATAGTGAGCAACACATACATACAGTACATGTAGTATATGTGCTGCTCACTATTATTTTTTATTAGACTTACAAACATAGTTTCAGTGATATCATATTGTTCTTTAATTTAGCCGGAATAGCAAGCTGCTTTCGATCATCTGTACACGTGCCATTTAATTTGTGTATTACACAAATCTTTCCACGAAACAGACAGTTTTAAGTGCAAAAGGTGCGAAAGTGCAGAATCACTCCAGCATCCCCTTAACCCTTCCGTGCGTGCGCGCGTAATCAGTAAAGCCAACGGCACACGACACTATTTTTCCTACTGGATTGCTTACGAGAACCAATAAGGATGCAGAGTTTTAGATCAGGTGGCTCAATGCTAAATCCTGATTGGCTCTCGCAAGCAATCCAGTTGGAAAAATAGTATTCTGCGCC
The DNA here is from genome assembly GCF_000949405.1 of Vollenhovia emeryi. Lineage (NCBI taxonomy): Eukaryota > Metazoa > Arthropoda > Insecta > Hymenoptera > Formicidae > Vollenhovia > Vollenhovia emeryi. The sequence goes on along the minus strand of NW_011967178.1, from coordinate 190,838 downwards.
GTTAGCTGATGGCAAGCGTAACTATACGGAGTTATCAAATTGATCAAGCCAATATAATCTGTGCGAGTGGCCGCCTCGGTTATGCGTCGAAAAAGGCACGATTCTTTTTAGCGTATTTGACATAAAATATATTGTCGCGCGTCGGCGTATTAAAAAAATGTGATCCGTAGTGAACGAAAGACGAGAATAAAGGAACGTCGCGCATCGACAGTGTCTTCGATTCTCGAATTAAAACGCAAAGTGTTGCTTTCGGGAAACGCGTCGCCCGTAATAAATATTAACCCTTCCGTGCGTGCGAGCTCGCGCGCGCGTAATCAGCAAGGCAAGCGTAACTATACGGAGTTATCAAATTGATCAAGCCAAAATAATCTGTGCGAGCGGCCGCCTCGGTTATGCGCCATAAACGCAGTGTATGAGCAATACCGCGTGCCACCTAACCATGTATACCTAGGAATAAACTAGCGTCCACGAGGCCACCATCCGTGGGATCGCCAACACAAACGCGGGGAACATAACATAACCCGGTGTCACGCGCAGGACTTTACAACTCTGCCATCTCGTCGTTTCTCCTCCTCCTCCTCCTTCACCCTCGACTCCTCCGTTTCTCCCTCTATCCCCATCTTGCCGTCCTCGTCAGCCATCGAGCACCCTCCGTGTCGCCTTTATGCCGTCCAAGCGGCTCCCTCTCGATGCTATCTCTTTATCGCCCCGTGTAATATCCGGGGTGCTCGCTGCCGTTCCAAAAATGCGCTCTCGAATCGCTCGCGCCCGCAGTGCTCGGGGACCGATCGGCTCCGCGTGTTGACGTTTCCGCGGAAGTGCCCTTGGCGTCGCGTCGGTGAGAAAATAGGGCTCTCGAGACTATAACGGCCGGGAGGTAGCAGGACGACGGTGCCCACCGCTCCAAGACGGAAAGGAGAACATCAAGGAGTCGAGGAGGGGTGGACGCCAAGTGGTAACAACCTCCTGATACCGCGGAGAACGAGGAGTTCGCCGAGGAAAAATTTTAGTTCGGAGGTTACGGAAAAAGAGAGAGGCGCGCAGCGGCGGTAAAGAGTCGCCACTCGTCGATGTCTCTACGCGTTCGCGATATTATTACAAGATTCCAAAGTAAGGGCGAATCATCCGCACACTCGAGGGCGCCGAATCAGTTCGACCCCGACATTTATGACTTTTGCACGTGATTTACGTACAACCGACCGTGCATCAAAATGAAACTCGGATAATAATGCATCGGGCAAATAATGTTATTTCACGGTACAGTATTGTACAGTGTTAGAATGTTTGCGAAGCTTTTCTTTTGCTAAGTTTAGGAACGCGCAGTTAGAGTCAGGTTTACGTTCCAAAACATTTTTTTTCCGAGGAAAATTTTACTCGAGAAATAGATCGAAAGCGCTCGAAATGGCTTCGGAATGGCCACCGAGTAGAATATTCCTGGGGGAAGAAGATTTTCGAACGTAACTCTGAATCTAAGTGCACGTTCCTAAACTCGCTAAAAAAAAAAACAGTGTCGCAACCATCCTGTCCATCACCGTACGTAGGCGAGCAAACGTGATTCTCTTAATATCCCCTTCGTCCCCTCTCGGACGTCTTAATATCGGAAACTCATGGGTCACGCCCAACGATTTTTCTTATACGCATAACAGACGAGAGGGCACGAGTTTTAATTGATTAAATAGAATCGATCGAGTAAAATCGGTTAGCGCGAATAATAAAATGAGGACGAAAACCGAGCGAGGCGCAGCAAGAAACGAATGGAAAAACGATCGCGAAACGGTCGGGCATGGTAACGCTGCCGAAGAGGCACTGAATATCCGCTGGGTGCTGGCAGATATTACTATAATGCAACTCTGGACATAAACGCGTTTACGACGCGCTGCGTTGTCATTACGCGGCCCCTGCATCGTTCGCCAGTGGCTTTAACTTTATCGGCACCACCACCACGAGCGAGGGGCCCGTCACCGACAACGCCATCGCCGTTACCAGCGTAACCACTACCAGAAACAGCGAGCAGCAACAACAACAGCAGCAGCAGCATTCCCCTGCTGGGCGCCGCGCGCGTAAGGGCACACGGACGCGCGCTGCTCCGAATATTCTCTTCTTAGGCCCCCTCCCTCCCTCGCCCAGAGAAACACCTGTCTGTCATGCTTTACGGTGCGCTCGTAAAAATTAATCGTCTGTAATTAGAAAAATCGCGAGCGCGGCACGCCGCGGCACCGCCATGCCGCCGGCGGGCGAGGCGCGAGGCAGGGGAGCTCCCGGAGGAACAAAGGTTTCCCCGTGCGAATTTTACGGCGTGGAATCGCGCCGAGTGCAATCGCGATCGCGTTCTTTTTTATCTCCCGGCTTATCGCCGCGTTGCGTGCGCGGTACCGGCTAGGTTTAAGAAGCGGTCACTTTTCGCGAGCCGTACGTTTTACGCCAAATTAGACCAATTTACTCGCTTTCCGCGTCTGCACGCGTAGCGCGTGGGTATATATATATATATATATACACATATACGTATGTGTACATGTGCGCTCGTGTACGCCCGTGTACACGCGCGACGCCCGTGATAAGCCGGAGGAGGACAGCGAACGCTTCCGTGTAATCGTCGCGTCAATGTAACATTATATCGACGTATACGGTACCTACGAGATTCTCTCCCGCACGCATCGCCGGGGCGTTGCGGCAAGGAAGGGTTTAACGATTCGCGTAGCTGCGTCGATTTACGGCCCCTAAAACACATCGAATGCGCTTTATATGTATGTAAATTAGGTCAGGCGTTCTCCGCCCGTGGCCCCCGTACGAAATCCCTGAAACTGACGTTCGCCTCCTCCGTTACACGGCGATACCCGGACACCGGCGGGTGTCCGAGTAAAACTGAGCTCGAAGCGAAATTACGACATTTTGCTTCGCTCGAACCGTAGGCAGCGAAACGCATAAAGGCAAGTACGGGTTGCTCGACCTTCGTCAAAACGTGCGCCGCGTGTATCGGCCTGTAGGCCCGCGAAATCACCGCGCCCTTCGTAGATGTTCTCATTACGCTGAATACCGTATTTTTTCGCATGTTATAATTAGTACAAGAGAAAGATTATTGTTATTTAAGGTAATACGCAATGGAAAAGAGCGCAAGTGTTTTAGAAAGTAAGCTTTATTAAATTTAATACGCTTGTGTACAACAGATTTACTGTCGTGTTGTTCTTGCCACGTTTTTACCTGCCACGCATTGAGATTGCTAAAAAATTACAAAAAGAGTGACGTAAGATCAATTTTCTTTTCGAACTTAATGTTTCTAAGGGTACATACATGCCCATTTCTATACGGAGAGAATTTTCTCTTAAAATTTACTTTGAAAATCATGTAATCGTGGGACAACATGGCATTTTCAAGAACTTTATAAAAGTTTTCTGAAATTTTACTATACATTTCACTAGTAACGATAGTAAAATTTATTAGTAACGATAATAATTTATCCTGAAAACCATGTAATCGTGGACAACAAGGCATTTTGAAGAATTTTATGAGAAATTTATGAAATTTTACTATACATTTTACTAGTAACAATAGTAAAATTTATCATGAAAATTATGTAATCGTAGAACAACATGGCAGTTTGAAAAATTTTATTAGAGTTTTATGAAATTTTACCATACATTTTACTAATAAAATATACACTAAGAATAAGTATAATTACTAATGAACTGTATGGTAAAATTTAAAAAAACTGTCATATAAAATTCTTCGAAATGCCATGTTGTCCCACGATTACATAATTTTGAGATAAATTTAAAACAATTCTCTCCGTGTATCCCCGACTTGGCGCCTCAAAAAATTATATTAGAAGGTGACAAGAAAATAACAAAGTTTGTAAAAGAATCAACACGTACAGCGGTTAACATATCAAAGTGTTCGAAATATAGTTGTTGGGATACTTTGTAATCAGGAAAATTGTTCCGTTAGCACTACCGCGAAGTATTCAGAGCACGCATCCGAGAACTTAGAGAAAACAGTTTTAAAATCGGCGCAATAAGCATCGCATCGCTTCCTCTAATTACCACCGTGCATGTTTATGGCATTTAGGCGTACGGACACTTCTCTCAGGTATGAGATGCGGCCGGCGATGCTATTCCCGCGTTGCGTTTCTTTTGCGAAATCGCGGCATTTAGCTGGCAATAAATCCTAACAATACCGCTCGACTCACGCATCTCCACCTCGACAAAGAAAGCGCGAATTTTGATTTGTGAGCGTCGGATCGTCAGTAATTTTAGTAATAGCTTACTCGTCCCCGGAGCGAACGGTCGTACTGGCAAAGTAGATACCCGCCGCTCAAAGTAACCACTTTCCGAGCAACCTCTTCTTCGTGGTAACTTCATAAAAGAGCCCCCCCGCGTTCAGATGATTCCCTATAAAACAGTATATCTCAATTCTCGAGGCACCGGCACTTGCACTCGTATAAGCCCTCGCGAATATAACTGGTGTTCCTGAAAGCTCTTTGACTCCTGTACGTGAATGAGTTCTGTTCCTTGTGAGAGGAAACAATGAAAGTTTCACAACGTGCCTACGAACTGTCAAACTGCATATACTTTTGTATTATGGAAACTGTGTTACGCAATCATCTCATTCAACAATTCTTCTCCCTGCCTCTCTCTTTTTCTTTCAAAACGTAGTTTCGTCAATATCATCAACGGATTGAACAAAATGTACCGTTTACTAACAATAAGATAAACAGTTGTCACACTTTTATTTTATATTGAATTTGTATTTTCAAATATCTTTACAAGTTCAGCATCGCACAGCTTATAGATTGATTCTTGCTGTGGAAAATTCATTTCCGCGTTCTTTAATTAAACCTGTAGTGACAACTGCGTGGAGTTAAATACTCTCTCACGAGTTCAGCATGCGTCGGCATTGGCGTCGAAGGAAACAGTCGGCAAACTTTATGAGCACCCAGTACAACTTGAACGAGAATAGCACGTTCTAAAGGCTTGAGCGCCGCTGCCTACGTAGGTTGCAGTTTGAACTATAAAACGACGTAAATTATGGCCGCGGATTGCAATATTATGAGGCTATATACGCACGTTTAATGATCGAAGCTACCGGGGAGGGAAGCGCGGCTAAATATTGTCCGGAAACGGTGCGAAGGTACGAGCTAACTCGTCTTCAACTGACTAGCAAGTATTGACCGGTCGGTCGCGCGCCATGTGACATAAGCATTGCGATCACTGAAAATAACGAGAACAGCGATGAACAATGGAACAAGCATCTTTAAGAACGCCCGAACGCCGATTGAACGCGGACAAAATTAACGCGGGCCGTCGAGCAAATATCGCGTGAAATGAATGCATTAAGCCTGGTAATAATTGACACCTGCTTAAAACAATGACGCGATTGGATGAAATTGAGCCGAATTGCGCAAAATATTCTCATAAAATATTTGTTTTAAACGATAGCAGCAAGCGAAAAAGTTATAAATGATTCGTTGAATAATTATTCAAGATTAACTTCTTCGGTTTTCGGCAAATTGTATCGACGCGTGTTAATTTATTGCTTAAGTTTGCTGCGAACAATTATAGATGTATAACAAATCTGTTAAAACAAATTATGCAAAGTTAATATGTGTTATGTGCACGGAGGGAATTTTTTCTTAAAATTTATCCTGAGAACCATATAACCGTGAGACAACACGGCATTTCGAAGAATTTTACGAATGTATGGTAAAATTTCAGAAAACTCTTATAAAATTCTTGAAAATGCCATGTTGTTCCATGATTACACGCGATTTTCAGAATAAATTTTAAGAGAAAATTCTCTCCGTGTATCCTTAAAATTAACTTAAACTATATTTAACATCTGTTTTTCTAATTTGTCAGTGAACAAAAAGATCCCATATCAGTTTAAAATTTCTCAGTGAAACATTACACCGGACGTCTTCAGGTCACGTTCTTTGTCTCTCCTTACAAACAGATGCGGGTGACTCATCCTGTTTATCATTTACAAGTGCACTACGCGTTCCTACCTAACTGTATTATAACTTTCTATATTATTATTCTTAGGGTAATGACATTAAAGCAAACGCAAGTACAACAGTTGTCCAGTTACCACAGAGAGAGAAATTTGTCTACAAATTTTTAAGATCTGTGATAAACTTGCGCATGAAATTTGCTGATGACGAAGCTGTCGAAGAAAAGACAGCCGTCACGAACATGAAAAAATGAAGAACAAATCATAAATTTGAAATTTTGTAGAGAGAGAGAGAAAGACTCTACGTGCCATCCGGTAATTCAATACCACCCATAAAAAGGAAGCACAGCAAATGTAAAAGGAATACCCAACTTGCACGATGTCCCACGAAGTTCGTGCTTCGTGAAATCTTCCGCTGCGGTGTGAAAAAGCCTCTTGATCGGAAGTGGGTATCGAAAGGATACCACAATGTTGCTATACGGTTATTATCCAACAATGAGGTGCGAAATTATCGGTCAGTGGGGAAACGATCACAAAGAGATGTTCCTTTAGATAGCTCCGTCCGAAATACCTGGCTTGTACACGGCGCTCATCTCCGAGCATTATCTTCGTCGAACACCTGCTAACGCTTCTTCTCGCGCAGTTGGAGGCGACATAAGAAAACAATTTTGAGAATAATCTCCCGCCATTCATTACGTGGTCACGCGAAGAAGAAGTTCTTCCGCCAGAAGCATGATACTTGTTCTTTTTCTGCTTCATCTTCGTCTTGCGGCCCGTACTGCATCCGCTGGGCGCATAAAGAAAGTCGAACATGCGAGCATCTTATATATATTCGTGACAATATTCATAACATTCACCTTGATCGTCGCCAAGGGTCATTATTTCGTCCGTTCCGACTCATCCTGGCGCCTCTATTCTTAACTCGTCTTCATTCTCTCGGATCAGTTGCTTCTTCGTGTTTTCCTACACGGTCGGGCCGCGGCGGCGATTCTTAAGAGAGCGATCACGCGAGCAACTTTGTTGTCGGGGCCTTTCGCATTAATTAGCCCTTGCAAAATTTCGCGGCCCCGTACGATGCTCCGGTAAAGGTGGGACGTAGCTGGACGCGAATGGTGGCGAGGGTCCAGGGTTTATACTTCTGGGAAGATGGTCGTAAAGACCGCTTGGCTTCACTGCCTCTGTTATTAGCCACGTTGCTGCGACTTAAAGCGAGCAAGGCTCCGGGAAGGATACTGACAGGGCCCTGGGGATATAATCGCGCTTTACCTTTCACCCGGGAGGAAGATCTGACTAATCTTCTTGGCTTGCTACTACAGAGACTACGTGTTTTCGACTTGTATGCAAGTGGTTGCACTTTGCCGAAAATCGAACATTTATTTCACCGCTAGTCTGTTCATTAAACGAACACGCCATTTTCCCGCTATTTGCGACAAAGTGAAATTTTATAAGTGGTCTGTGTGCAAATATCCAAATGGATTAAATGAATAAAAGGAGAAGCGCGTCGGGCGAGAAAAGTTACGGCGAAAGAGACTCATTCAAGGAGATCAATGTCTAAATAATCGCATTTCTAGGATATCTTTGTTTCGAGGATATCTTTGATCGTCAATCATCGATAATTTAATAATCGAATGCAAAGAAGTTCTTTTGTTTCGTATTGGTGAAACGAAAACTTGGAGGTGAGAAGTGGCGCACGACCGATGTCCCCTCACGCGAGCGAAAGGGGGAAAGGTAGTGCGCGCGAGGGCAATCCCGACGGGACAGAGAAGTTTTACGCGGGGATTATCAGGAAGCGAAGCGAACGCCCATGAATACGGAGATCCTCCGATAAAAGGACGAAAAAAGAGACGACGGCGGTGGAGCTGAAAGGAAAAAGACGGAACAGCACGCGAGTGGAGGAACAAAGAGAGAGAGTGAGGGGGAGAGAAAGAGAGCTGGGAAAGAGTTGGTAACCCAGTGCCGCCAGGAGAGTGCCAGAGCAATGTAGTCGACCACGAATGAGCGTACCAACGGATGGAGAGGCAACACTTTGTAGTTTTAATCGATCCGGTGGGACGGGGGAGAAAGACGAAGCACCCTAGCACGGGGGATGAGTCGGCGGCGTGTGGAGGAAGAGCGAGGGAGATGGTCGGAAGGCGAGAGAAGGACGGGCACGTTCGCAGGAAGCGGGACGAGTGTCGCTGATACGGTGCGAGCGAGAGGCACGTCTACGGGAAAGCGGGAAAGCGGGATAGAAGGAACAGGGCGAGAGAGTAGAGACCCACATCCTGCCGACTCCTACAACTTCAACCACCAGCTGGCTACACTCCTGCCTCCACGGGGACGAGTTATATGTGAAAAGCACGTGGACCTTCGGGTGGAAGAAGGACGGCTGTATTCATTCATTTCCTCGTATATTTCGTGTAAGAGACTTTCCCTTCTTCTACGTCGATGCTCGACGTATACGCTCGTCGAGGAAAAAGGACGAGCGCGATGCACGCGTTGAATTTCATTGACCCCCCGCGATAATGTGACTCTACACCCGTATATTAATCGCTTCGTTCTCATACCTTCAGCAGTGCTTCTTAAAGGGTAAGATTAGATATTTCTATCAAATCTACGCTAAACTTAGCACTTGTCTATACTGCTTTTTCATATTTTCTTACAACGTTCCAAATGTTATATTTATTATAATTAATCTTGCAATGATTTTATCAAAAATAGCAAACATGATTGTGTTCATTGCGTCAGTTGTAGAGATAAATAAATAACTCGTGTTATGTATTTCGACAATATTCAAATTTCAAACTAATACACTTCATTTCAAACTAATCGCTTTATCATATCGACGACGCGATATATAAATCGATTAATGTTTTTAGTAGATTGCAATTTACCGAGCAAATGAACGAAAAGTTTGCAGTTAGATCTTTTTAGAATATAATCGCTCATCCTGCGTGCTTCGTAATCGATACAGGAAAAAAACTTTCTTTCAACAACTTTATTAATTAGATAACTGTATTAATTTGGATTTTCTTACAAAAGGTAGTAAAGAATTGTGGGAAAAAGTTGATGAAAGAGTGAATTCTTTAAATCAAACTGGCTATCGGGCTGTTCGAACCGTGTCTAAGGATCGAATCACGCCGGAATATGATCGGGGTCGACGTCAGAGAAATTGAGGGGAGAGCATTAAAACACCGAGGGTGTGGACGGTGTCAGTGGCGTCGGCGAGGGCGGCACGTAGGCAGGAAAGGGGTAAAATTCTATCTTAATAAACGCACCCTTCCAGCACGCGCAGCGTGTAACTTCGTACGCCTACAGTTTTGTACGCGTCGGAATGGATTTGTAATCGAATCATGTCAAGTGATTTCGCTCTGATTTCGAATTAAGGACGGAACTAAAGTTTATAACATTCAACATCGAAGTCGCATCAGACAAAATAAATTGAAATTAGTGAAAGTCGTGGAAACAATTCTAACCTTTTCATGTGTCACCATAAAGCAAGTTTTCCAAATGTGTTACGCTTTACAATAATAATTTTGCAATATATATTTAATTTAGCCAAGCCTGTAAAAAAGCTTAATGCAACAGAATTAAAATGTCATTGGCGTCAAAATGACGTTGCTATATTGTTTGCAACTTGTTTATAAAGTAGACATAAATTTTTAGTTAAATTGTAAGTACTTCGTATGGGTCTTACTGAAAACGCAAGTATACTCGATATAAAAATTTCATATTAACTCGTTAAACCGTCATTAAAACTTCATGGCTCGTGGTACCCTTCTGGTCACGTCGTCGGAGGGTTGAGTGTGCAAGAAGGTCGTGTCCCAACGCACTTGTAATTATCCATAAAAGTTAATAACCGCATGATTCTAATGACATCAATAGAGTTATTCGGTTGATATAAAGTAATCCAAACTTCGTAATTACGTGACAGGAATTGATGTAGGAATGAACTGCTATTTCCGCGATACGCACCTATCACGTGTTTGCTTTCTGTCGCAATTCTATAAGTATCTCATCCATCTTGAGCAACGGTTAAAGTGACACGGCCATCATCTTCGTCGAGACTATATTAATTTCCGTGATAGGATTAGAGATCAAATGTTACACTCTGGGAATAAAAGACAGTTAGCAACCCATTTTGGGGCCCACAATTAGTAATCGAATTACTTGGATTGTTCGTACTCTGGACAAAATTTTGATCGTTTTTTATTGTAGTTAAGCAACATTTCGGTTAGTGCCTCTTGAGTGAAAATTATCTTTGCGTTACTGAATATCGACAGAACTAATTGAGAGAATTGATTAGCATTACTTTAAAATCGTGGATATAGATAGAACAGCTAATTGCGATTTTTAGTTACATGGGGCAAAATTCGTAAAGGATTAGAGCTACGAACAATACAAATAATTCGATTACTAATTGTGGGCCCCAAAATGGCTTGCTGTCTTTTTTCCCAGAGCAGTAAGATGTTACTTGTTATCACATTGTTATCATTACGGTTATGCGCACATTACAGTTCAATATTTCGAAAGGGAAGAAGAAAGAAAGTGGACACTTCTTCGATGCGCTTTCAATGAAAGCTAGCACTAGTTTAGGTACTCGAACCAGGCAGTGAATTTATTTAATAAATAGTCGCTAGATCTTTGAATAGAAAACGGTTCGCGCAACCCTTTCTTTTTGTAACGATCAACGACTTGGCATGGATACGCGAAAGAAACATTTCCATTTCGTAAAAGCATTGAGAAAAAGATGGCCATTGGTTAAAGACGTTGGTCATATCAACTTACTATTGCGTGTATATGGAATGCTATAGCGATTCTTAAAGTATTTCATGTTTTCACGATTACGTCCATGCCACAACAGTGTGATAGCGCGACTTCTGCGAATCCTCTCGAGACTCAAAACAAACGCGTTTAAATACGCTTGTGTATACTTTAAGAAGCGAGTCTCGACTCTACGCGAGAGAATCGTCAAAGGATCGTGAATATAAATCAACTCGCGAGAACTTGGGTTATTTTCGATTTCTAATATCTGCTCTTATTTCCACTCTAGACCTAGTCTAAAAAAAAAGTAAACCTTGTGACTTGCAACTTATTCTTAACTCGTGTGTCAGCTTTTATCATAAACGGTTTTATGACTGATTAGCGAACGCCTACGCTAAAAATTCTTCCATTTCCATGAAACGTTGCCGATCGCAGGTAACGATTAAAAAATGTAATGCCCGTTCTACACCTAGGGATGATCCTACTTGTGGCTCATCCGAGTGGAGAAGTTTACACGGGCATTTTAGTATGATTCCACTATGATTTTTAACCGTCTTCTTATGTAGAAATGGCACCCGAGTCCATAAACGGTCTCAATACGACGATCTTTGTCCATTTATTTTACTCACTCGGATGAGCCACAAGTAGGATCGCCCCTAGGTGTAGAACGGGCATAAGTTTTTAGAGTCGAAAGTGAAATTTTCCTTGCAACGTGCGCCGTCGCCGAGATCGCGTTCTCCAACGACACCAACGACCTTCTTACCGCGCGAGTGTCCGACAGACAGTCGCTGCGAAGTGTCTCTCGATTCCAGCGATTAGTCCTTAAAATCACACTGCTACCTACGTGCCGATCATCTTCTTTCCTCCCTCGGCGGACTCTCCGGGAGTCCGTATCAGTCCTCGGTGCCGATCGCTCCTCCCGGGCATCCCCGCCGGCGAACTCACCAGCCCCGTCGGGCTGATTTGCATCACGGTTACGAGCTCGTTCGAGCTCGTGGTGGTTATATTACAGAGCGAGCGAGACGGGGACACGGTGGAAAAACAGAGACGGACAGAGGTACCTCTCGCGGCTGTACCACCCCCAAAGTGCATCGCGGGAGGCAGCTCGGACACTCATAACAATCATAACAACGGGATCTCGCGAGTAACTCGCGGACCACCTCCGCGCATCGGTACCGCCCATCGTACCGCCTCCGTTACCCCTTCCACGGCGACTATCCACCGGGCGGGAGAGTCGTGACGGCGGGCTGTTCTTCCCTCGGTTGTACGCCGGGGCCACTACGCAGCCAGACTGCGGACCGTCAGGGTTCAGGTCCGAGTTTTCGCGTCGAGCTCCAATCGCGCAACGTGCACGGCCACGCTGCCGAGCGAGGACGCGAGAAAGGGAGTGAATCGGCCACCTTCTCCGAGAGCCTGAACCCACGTGGGACCTGGATCGTCGTTCGTAGTGCCGATTGCGCAACAATTTCACGTCGGAGGGCTCGAGCTAGAGTTCGCCAGAAGAGGAACCGGACGGGATCGGATGATCGACGCGCCTCCTTCGCGCGGATCGATTCGCAGCGTGTTCGTGAAAAGCTAGTGTTTGTGGCCCGGAGAGTGACGAGGGAGTTTAAACTCGCAGCTGCGTGCGCCGATTTGTCCGGCCTATCAGCACGTGGCCGCAGGGGTGGGACTTCTTTCGGTGCGCCTCGCGGGACAGTTAAGCGCGGTGAACTCTGTGTGTGACAGTCGGCCAGAAACGCGCGATCGTAGAATCACGATTACGGTCGGCGCGAGTTGACTCCGTTGACAGCCGCGTCGCGCTCCATTAGCAGCTACGTCGAATTAACTCCGGCCGTGACGACGACCGCTCCGACCTGCTTCGTGTTTACCGAATGTAAATCAGGAGCGGGCGCATGGAAACGTTAAATCGCGACAAGTGCGTAGAATAGACGACAAGGAGATCGATCGAATCAAGGGACTCGACGATATCGGCGCGAGTGTCGGGACCGATCTGCCGGATCTGATCGAAAGACGAGGGATCCTCGAACAGGATACGCGATGAAACGAGGACTGTGCCACTGATAAGTCTCTAATTGTCGCGACAAGTGCGCCGATAACGACGCGCGCGTCATCGTCACGTGGACACGTCGGTGTTTTTCAGCACGAAATTGCGCGTTACGGACAACGACTACCAAGTGCACGGTTCGACGCGCGCAAATTTGAATAATTAAAAGCACATTACGCGGGAAGGCGCGCCTGCCGGTCCATCCGTCACGTGTCGCGGCATCGAACTCGGCGAAATATCGTTCCCTCCAAAAGACGCTGGCACGTCCGGGGAAGGCCGGGGACGGAGCTCGCAAGTGAAGAGTTTTTCGAAAACGCTTGTCGTCCACCTTCCCTTCAAGCACGGATATCGCCCGAGGCGACACGCGAGGCGAAGCGGTGGGATCAATCGAGTGGTGTTTTACGAAGCAGCGGACAATTAACTGTTTGCCTCTTGATCGCTCCTAATTACTCGCAATTAGCCGTTGTAATCAAGTAGGCTGATGTCACCGGCGGCCGATGTATCAGTGAATCGTCCGTTCCTCGACGTCGATTCGCCACTCCTGCCGGAACGGCCTGTTAATACTTGCCGCAGGAAAATTACCGGAAGATCGTGAAACTCGCGGGGCGAGGTGAGGTGCGGGCGGCAGAAGGAGGCAGGGGTCTCTCGGAGGGAATTAAGACGGATCAGCCGGGTATAAGCGCGGCGTCGGAGAAGGTACGAGAGGGCAAGGCAAGAGCGCGGCCGATCGGCGGAGATCGGTACGACCGCGGCGGAATTGCACCGTGGCGGAGATAAATAACAACCGCTAAATAAATCCGCGTCAGGACGACGTCCCAAATACATCAGTCACAGATCGCCTCAGGTGAGTGTCAGGCACGAGTTCGCTCCCGCTTATTATAAGCCCGGGCTAATCTCGGTAATTAGATGGGTCTTCTAAATGCGCGCCCGGTCGGCTGCACGTGTGTAGCCTCTCGCGCTCGCACACCGATTAGCCGCGTGTACGGACGCGCCTGCGCCGTGCATTACGTGCACGCGCGCGTGCAAGCGCGCTTAGATCGACCTCGCCGACGGACACGGCAGTGGGAATTAATTAATTTCACATTTTACGTATTTCGCGGTCATAACTCGAAGGGACAATTAAAAAACGATTGGATTGTAATCTTTTCGAAATGGCGGGATCTTCCGTCTCGCGCGTGTCAAGGTTTGTTGTCTTCTTGGCGCGTGAAATTTCATGTCGACGGTAGCTAAACAGACGTTAGAACTCGATACGGAAGCGACTCCGAAGTGACTAGTGGCAAGAGAAATAAAAAAGAGGGAGAGGCGAGCCACGGGATCCGTCTGTTTTCACTGCCGTGCGCGTACTCACACGCGGCACTTGCGTGCCTCGTGAGCGATAATCGTTGGCTCGATATCATTAAGTTAATCTCGGTAATTAAGGAAGTTCCTCTCCCAAAGCTTGGTCACGCGGGAGTTCTGCTGGCACGGGATCGAAAGCAGCGTTTCGTTCTCTACGCTTCACTTGAGCTCGGTGATAATTTCATCCAGATACTTAGCTACGTACTAATAATTAGCGCGATAATTATGCGCGCCCGCGTATACTCGCGTCTACGTTAAGTGTGTGACCTGGAAATGCTAATTAAGGGACCCGACCGAGCACGTAAACGTAACGCGGCCGTGCGGGATTCATTTAGTCTCGACTGTCTTTTGTGGAAAAAAAAATGTGAAGGAGCATCGTGCAGATGTTACATCGGATAGGACTCACGGTACACGAGTAATTATCATGATTAACAGGAATGTGACGTGAGCTATTTTTAAGATGTCCGATATAGCATTATCATTTATTCCGAGTGCATATAATTGTAAAGGTATTAAAAGTAAAAGCTAAATTTATAATTCGAGAGGAGAGACGATTAATTTACTTGAAGAGGGATGTGTAATAGAATTCGGAGATATTGGACTAATTAATTAATAAATTTCTATGAGTCGGCGGAGAGACCTATTGTTTCTCTATTTACATCGGGAAGCTAATGGTGTTTCGTAAGGGAAACGATATTGATTTCGAAAGATATATATGTCAAAGCACAATAATCTATTGTTCGATGAGACAATCGCCGGGGAAATAGCTCATTTTACATAAACTGCATAAGTAACAATGTTATTTATCGGCAATCCGAGTATAAGGCTGCGTCGTGCGTGCTAAATTAGATAATCGAAATTTGCACAGGGGTCCAATAAAATTCAATAACGGATCTGCTAAAGGCTGATAAGCAACTTTTACGTATCCCCCGTTAGTTATATCGCTCTTATTTCTCTCGTGCGAAACAAGTTTTACAATATTTCTGCGCCACGCGAACCTTTTCGACCGTGCGAGAATACGTTGGCGGATAGTTTTGTGATTAAACGGCAATAACGTTGAATACATCGCGTCATCTCCCCGACCATATGACCGGAGAGGTAAACAGGAGCACGTGTTGGTGGCGTGACTACGAGTGACGGCGTGAGCTCTGGGGGTGGAGAGGAGGCAGAAGCAGAGGTGGAGGAAGAGGGGGTGACGGTGGTGGACGGGAAGGGTGACGAGGGTGGAAAATCAGTGTGAGCTGCCCGAGGGTAGGAGAGTTCTTTGCTTGCCGCCTCGGGAACACGGAGGGTTGGAAAGCGAGAGAGAGAGAGAGAGAGAGAGAGGGGGGGGGGGGAGGGTTGGAGGAGCCGGTGGAGAAAGAGAACGGTAAATTCTATCCGCCGAAAGTGGAGGCGAGATAGCCGAGGTTGGCCAAGCGAATCATTGTCGGTGGGAATAGATGCGGAGAGTTGAAAGCAGAAAATCCCAAAGGAAACACTTGACTCGCGATATCGTTGGAGTTTGGCGCGCTGGAATCGACACAAAGAAAGCGAGGCGTTTCATCTTGACTAAACGATGCCGAATTTTACCGACACTTTGTTTCAAGCTTTCCACGCGCTACGCGAATAATACCGTAGGAAAGGAGTGAGAAATATTCAATAGTATTTTTTTTTGTGACAGTCCGTCGTCGCGTCGACATTTCTCTTTTAGTCAACATTAAGAAATTGGTCGAGAGAAAAGTCGAACGCAGTTGTTTCATTGTCGCGATTAAACTATTAATTGCACATTCTTATGAAGGAAAGACCAGCGAGAATTTTCTTTGTTGTGAATTAATTCGAGGGGCTCGTAATCAGAGATCTCTAGGTTCGCTGTATTTGTTGTCGAGGTCAAGAAAACGAATCTCTTTCTTATATCTTTTCGCGGCATCCCTCTTTTCTCTCTCTCTCTCT